>NW_026291987.1:0-26529 GCF_023091745.1 Budorcas taxicolor | reverse complement strand
TAGGCTACATACAACTCCGAAAAGGCCCAAATATTGTAGGACCATATGGCTTACTCCAACCCATCGCCGATGCAATCAAACTTTTCATTAAAGAACCCCTACGACCTGCCACATCCTCAATCTCAATATTTATTCTAGCCCCCATCCTAGCCCTAACCCTAGCCTTAACTATATGAATCCCCCTACCCATACCCTATCCCCTCATCAATATAAACTTAGGAATCCTTTTCATATTAGCTATATCAAGCTTAGCCGTATACTCGATCCTCTGATCAGGCTGAGCCTCCAACTCAAAATACGCTCTTATTGGAGCCCTACGAGCAGTAGCACAAACAATTTCATATGAAGTTACACTAGCAATTATCTTACTATCAATCTTACTAATAAATGGATCCTTCACTCTCTCTACATTAATCATTACACAAGAACAAGTATGACTAATCTTCCCAGCATGACCCTTAGCAATAATATGATTCATTTCAACACTAGCAGAAACAAACCGAGCACCATTTGATCTTACTGAAGGAGAATCTGAACTAGTATCGGGCTTTAATGTAGAATACGCCGCAGGACCATTCGCCCTATTCTTTATAGCAGAATATGCAAACATTATTATAATAAATATCTTCACAACAACCCTCTTCCTAGGAGCATCCCATAACCCATACATACCAGAACTCTACGCAATTAACTTTATCATCAAATCACTACTACTCACAATGACCTTCCTATGAATCCGAGCATCCTACCCCCGATTCCGCTATGATCAACTGATGCACTTATTATGAAAAAATTTTCTACCCCTAACGCTAGCCCTATGCATATGACATGTATCTCTACCTATTCTCCTATCAAGTATCCCCCCACAAACATAAGAAATATGTCTGACAAAAGAGTTACTTTGATAGAGTAAATTATAGAGGTTTAAATCCTCTTATTTCTAGAACTATAGGAATTGAACCTACTCCTAAGAACTCAAAACTCTTCGTGCTCCCAATTACACCAAATTCTAATAGTAAGGTCAGCTAATTAAGCTATCGGGCCCATACCCCGAAAATGTTGGTTTGTATCCTTCCCGTACTAATAAACCCAATCACTCTCATTATTATCTTAATAACTATAATACTTGGAACCATTATCGTTATAATTAGCTCCCACTGACTACTCATCTGAATCGGATTTGAAATAAATATACTCGCCATCATTCCTATTATAATAAAAAAACACAACCCACGAGCCACAGAAGCATCAACTAAATATTTCCTAACTCAATCAACAGCCTCAATACTACTAATAATAGCCATTATCATCAACTTAATATTCTCAGGCCAATGAACCGTAATAAAACTATTTAACCCAACAGCCTCCATACTCATAACAATAGCCCTCGCCATAAAACTAGGAATAGCCCCATTCCACTTCTGAGTCCCAGAAGTAACACAAGGCATCCCTCTATCTTCAGGCCTAATCTTACTTACATGACAAAAACTAGCACCCATATCGGTACTTTACCAAGTATCCCAATCCATCAACCTAAATATAATCTTAACCCTATCAATTCTATCCATTATAATCGGAGGCTGAGGAGGATTAAACCAAACCCAACTACGAAAAATTATAGCTTACTCATCAATTGCCCACATAGGCTGAATAACAGCAATTTTACCATACAATCCCACCATAACATTACTAAACCTAATCATTTACATCATCATAACTTCCACCATATTTACACTATTTATAGCCAACTCAACCACAACCACTCTATCACTATCACACACATGAAACAAAACACCCATCATAACTATTCTAATTCTCATTACCCTCCTATCAATAGGAGGACTCCCCCCACTATCAGGATTTATGCCAAAATGAATAATTATTCAAGAAATGACAAAAAACAATAGCATTATCCTACCTACCTTCATAGCAATTACAGCACTACTAAACCTATATTTCTACATACGACTGGCATATTCCACCACACTTACTATGTTCCCTTCCACAAACAACATAAAAATAAAATGACAATTCTCAACCATAAAACGAATAACCCTCCTACCAACAATAACCGTATTGTCCACTATACTACTACCACTTACACCAATTCTCTCAATCCTAGAATAGGAATTTAGGTTAAATAGACCAAGAGCCTTCAAAGCCCTAAGCAAGTATAATTTACTTAATTCCTGATAAGGACTGCAAGATCATATCTTACATCAATTGAATGCAAATCAACTACTTTAATTAAGCTAAATCCTCACTAGATTGGTGGGTCCCACCCCCACGAAACTTTAGTTAACAGCTAAATACCCCTAAATAACTGGCTTCAATCTACTTCTCCCGCCGCAAGAAAAAAAAGGCGGGAGAAGCCCCGGCAGAGTTTGAAGCTGCTCCTTTGAATTTGCAATTCAATATGTTAATTCACTACAGGACCTGGTAAAAAGAGGAATCAAACCTCTATTCTTAGATTTACAGTCTATTGCTTTACTCAGCCATTTTACCCATGTTCATAAACCGCTGATTATTTTCAACTAATCATAAAGATATCGGTACCCTTTATCTTCTATTTGGTGCCTGAGCCGGCATAGTAGGAACCGCTCTGAGCTTACTAATTCGTGCTGAGTTAGGCCAACCCGGAACTCTACTTGGAGATGACCAAATCTACAACGTAATTGTAACTGCACACGCATTCGTAATAATCTTCTTTATAGTAATGCCTATTATAATTGGAGGGTTTGGCAACTGGCTAGTTCCTCTAATGATTGGAGCCCCTGATATAGCATTCCCTCGGATAAATAATATAAGTTTTTGGCTCCTCCCCCCCTTCTTTCCTATTACTCCTAGCATCCTCTATAGTCGAAGGAAGCCGGAGCAGGGACGGGTTGAACCGTATATCCCCCTCTAGCAGGTAATCTAGCCCACGCAGGAGCCTCAGTAGACCTGACCATTTTCTCCCTACACCTAGCAGGTGTTTCCTCAATTTTAGGAGCCATTAATTTTATTACAACTATTATTAACATAAAACCTCCCGCAATATCACAATACCAGACCCCCCTGTTCGTGTGATCTGTACTGATCACTGCCGTACTACTCCTCCTCTCACTTCCTGTATTAGCAGCTGGCATCACAATATTACTAACAGACCGAAACCTGAATACAACTTTCTTTGACCCAGCAGGAGGAGGAGACCCTATCTTATATCAACACTTATTCTGATTTTTTGGACACCCCGAAGTATATATTCTAATTTTACCTGGCTTTGGAATAATCTCCCACATCGTAACCTACTATTCAGGAAAAAAAGAGCCATTTGGATATATAGGAATAGTATGAGCCATAATATCAATTGGATTTCTAGGATTTATTGTATGAGCCCATCATATATTCACAGTCGGAATAGACGTCGATACACGAGCTTACTTTACATCCGCTACTATAATTATTGCTATCCCAACCGGAGTAAAAGTCTTTAGTTGGCTAGCAACACTTCACGGAGGAAATATCAAATGATCCCCCGCTATAATATGAGCCCTAGGCTTCATTTTCCTTTTTACAGTTGGAGGACTAACTGGAATTGTTTTAGCCAACTCCTCCCTTGACATCGTTCTCCACGACACATACTATGTGGTAGCACATTTCCACTACGTACTATCAATAGGAGCTGTATTCGCTATCATAGGAGGATTTGTACATTGATTTCCCTTATTCTCAGGCTACACCCTTAATGACACATGAGCCAAAATCCATTTCGCAATTATATTTGTAGGTGTTAACATGACCTTCTTCCCACAACATTTCTTAGGGCTATCTGGTATACCACGACGATACTCCGATTACCCAGACGCATATACAATATGAAACACTATTTCATCTATAGGCTCATTCATCTCACTAACGGCAGTAATATTAATGACTTTTATCATCTGAGAAGCATTTGCATCCAAACGGGAAGTCTTAACCGTGGACCTAACCACAACAAATCTAGAATGACTAAACGGATGCCCTCCACCATATCACACATTTGAAGAACCTACATACATTAACCTAAAATAAGAGAGGAAGGAATTGAACCCCCTATTATCGGTTTCAAGCCAACACCATAACCACTATGTCTCTCTCAATAAACGAGATGTTAGTAAAACATTACATAACCTTGTCAAGATTAAATTACAGGTGAAAGTCCCGTACATCTCATATGGCATATCCCGTACAGCTAGGCTTTCAAGACGCAACATCACCCATCATAGAAGAACTGCTACACTTTCACGATCACACTCTGATAATTGTTTTCCTAATTAGCTCACTAGTACTCTATATTATCTTACTGATACTAACAACAAAACTAACCCATACCAGCACCATAGACGCACAAGAAGTAGAAACAATCTGAACCATTCTACCAGCCATTATTCTGATTATAATTGCTCTCCCATCCCTACGAATTCTATACATAATAGACGAAATCAACAACCCATCTCTCACAGTAAAGACCATAGGACATCAATGATACTGAAGTTATGAGTACACAGACTATGAAGACTTAAGCTTCGACTCCTATATAATTCCAACATCAGAATTGAAACCTGGAGAACTACGATTACTAGAAGTAGATAACCGAGCTGTATTACCTATAGAAATAACAATTCGAATACTAATCTCCTCCGAAGACGTTTTACACTCATGAGCAGTTCCCTCTCTAGGACTAAAAACAGACGCAATTCCAGGCCGTTTAAATCAAACAACCCTCATATCAACTCGTCCAGGCCTATTTTACGGCCAATGCTCAGAAATCTGCGGATCAAATCATAGTTTCATACCAATCGTTCTCGAACTAGTCCCATTAGAATATTTTGAAAAGTGATCTGCATCAATGTTATAAGTCATCAAGAAGCTATGCCAGCATTAACCTTTTAAGTTAAAGACCGAGAGCACAACACTCTCCTTGATGACATGCCACAACTAGACACATCAACGTGACTCACGACAATTCTATCAATATTTTTAGTCCTCTTTATTGTTCTCCAATTAAAAATCTCAAAACACGATTTCTACTATAACCCAAAATTAATAACAACAAAAACGCCAAAACAAGACGCCCCTTGAGAAACAAAATGAACGAAAATCTATTTACCTCTTTCATTACCCCTGTAATTCTAGGCCTCCCCCTTGTTACTCTCGTCATTATATTCCCTAGCTTACTATTTCCTACATCAAACCGACTAATTAATAACCGCCTTATCTCCCTCCAACAATGAGCACTTCAACTCATGTCAAAACAAATAATAAGCACTCACAACACCAAAGGACAAACATGAACATTGATATTAATGTCCCTAATTCTATTTATTGGGTCTACAAATTTATTAGGCTTATTACCCCATTCATTTACACCAACCACACAACTATCAATAAATTTAGGCATGGCTATTCCCCTATGAGCAGGGGCCGTAGTTACAGGCTTCCGCAACAAAACCAAAGCATCACTCGCCCACTTCCTACCACAAGGAACACCTACCCCACTAATCCCAATACTGGTAATTATCGAAACCATCAGCCTCTTCATCCAACCAGTAGCCCTTGCCGTACGATTAACAGCCAACATCACAGCAGGGCACTTATTAATTCACTTAATCGGAGGAGCTACCCTTGCATTATTAAATATCAATACCACAACAGCACTTATTACATTTACTATTTTAGCTCTACTAACAATCCTCGAATTCGCAGTAGCTATAGTTCAAGCCTACGTATTCACCCTCCTAGTTAGCTTATATCTGCACGACAATACATAATGACACACCAAACCCACGCCTATCACATAGTAAACCCAAGTCCCTGACCCCTCACAGGAGCACTATCTGCCCTCCTAATAACATCTGGCCTCATCATGTGATTTCACTTCAATTCAACAGCTCTACTGACCCTAGGCCTAACAACAAACATACTTACAATATACCAATGATGACGAGATGTAATCCGAGAAAGTACCTTTCAAGGCCACCATACTCCTGCTGTCCAAAAAAGCCTTCGCTACGGAATAATCCTCTTCATCGTCTCCGAAGTCCTATTCTTCACTGGCTTCTTCTGAGCCTTCTATCACTCAAGCCTTGCTCCTACACCCGAATTAGGCAGCTGCTGACCCCCAACAGGCATTCACCCACTTAACCCCTTAGAAGTCCCACTACTCAACACCTCTGTCCTTCTAGCCTCAGGAGTCTCCATTACCTGAGCCCACCACAGCCTCATAGAAGGGAACCGTAACCACATGCTACAAGCCTTATTCATCACCATTACGTTAGGCGTATACTTTACACTTCTACAAGCATCAGAATACTATGAAGCTCCC
Organism: Budorcas taxicolor; assembly: GCF_023091745.1. Lineage (NCBI taxonomy): Eukaryota > Metazoa > Chordata > Mammalia > Artiodactyla > Bovidae > Budorcas > Budorcas taxicolor. The sequence continues at coordinate 20,180 of NW_026291987.1, read as the reverse complement.
TTTACAATCTCAGACGGAGTTTACGGCTCAACTTTCTTCGTAGCTACAGGATTCCACGGCCTCCATGTCATTATTGGATCTACTTTCTTAATTGTCTGCTTCCTCCGCCAACTAAAATTTCACTTTACCTCCAATCACCATTTCGGCTTCGAAGCCGCTGCCTGATATTGACACTTCGTAGACGTAGTATGACTTTTCCTCTATGTTTCCATCTACTGATGAGGCTCATGTTCTTTTAGTATTAATTAGTACAACTGACTTCCAATCAGTTAGCTTCGGCCTAACCCGAAAAAGAACAATAAACCTTATAATTACCCTCCTAACTAACTTTACACTAGCTACATTGCTCGTGACCATCGCATTCTGACTCCCCCAACTAAACGTATACTCAGAAAAAACAAGCCCATACGAATGTGGATTCGACCCCATAGGATCTGCTCGCCTTCCTTTCTCCATAAAATTCTTTCTAGTAGCTATCACATTCCTCCTCTTCGATCTAGAAATTGCACTACTTCTACCACTACCATGGGCCTCACAAACAACTAACCTTAACACAATGCTTACTATATCCCTTCTCCTAATTTTCCTACTAGCCACAAGCCTAGCCTATGAATGAACCCAAAAAGGATTAGAATGGACCGAATATGGTACTTAGTTTAAACCAAAATAAATGATTTCGACTCATTAGATTATGATCAAACTCATAAGTACCAAATGTCCCTCGTATACATAAATATTATAATAGCATTCATAGTATCTCTCACGGGATTACTAATGTATCGATCTCACCTAATATCCTCCCTCCTATGCCTGGAAGGAATAATATTGTCCTTATTCGTTATAGCTACCCTAATAATCCTAAACTCACACTTCACTTTAGCCAGTATAATACCCATTATTCTACTAGTTTTCGCAGCCTGCGAAGCAGCACTAGGCCTATCCTTGCTAGTAATGGTATCAAACACATACGGCACCGACTACGTACAAAACCTTAATCTGCTACAATGCTAAAATACATTATTTCCACAATAATACTTATACCCCTAACCTGGCTATCAAAAAATAACATAATCTGAATTAACTCCACACTCCACAGCTTACTAATTAGCCTTACAAGCCTACTCCTTATAAACCAATTTGGCGATAACAGCCTCAACTTCTCATTAACTTTCTTCTCCGACTCCTTATCTACACCACTACTTATTCTAACCATATGACTCCTCCCCTTAATACTTATAGCTAGCCAGCATCACCTATCAAAAGAAAACCCAGCCCGAAAAAAATTCTTCATCTCAATACTAATCCTATTACAACTATTTCTAATTATGACATTCTCTGCTACAGAACTAATTCTCTTTTATATTATATTTGAAGCAACACTAGTTCCCACACTCATTATTATTACCCGATGAGGGAACCAAACAGAACGCCTAAATGCCGGTCTCTACTTCTTGTTTTATACACTAGCAGGATCCCTACCCTTACTAGTTGCACTAATCTATATTCAAAACACAATAGGATCCCTAAACTTCCTAATTCTACAATACTGAGTACAACCAATACCCAGCTCCTGATCCAACACCTTCATGTGACTAGCATGCATAATAGCCTTTATAGTAAAAATACCACTATACGGACTTCATCTCTGACTACCCAAAGCCCACGTAGAAGCCCCAATTGCAGGCTCCATAGTTCTTGCAGCAATCCTACTAAAACTAGGAGGATACGGCATGTTACGAATTACGCTTCTCCTAGATCCAATCACCGACTTTATAGCATACCCATTCATCATGCTATCACTATGAGGCATAATCATAACCAGCTCAATTTGCCTTCGTCAAACGGACCTGAAATCACTCATCGCGTACTCCTCTATTAGCCACATGGCACTTGTCATCGTTGCAATCCTAATCCAAACACCCTGAAGCTACATAGGAGCCACCGCCCTGATAATTGCCCACGGCCTTACATCCTCTATACTTTTCTGCCTAGCAAATTCTAACTACGAACGAATTCACAGCCGTACAATAATCTTAGCCCGCGGCCTACAAACACTTCTTCCACTAATAGCCACCTGATGACTCCTAGCAAGTCTAACCAACCTGGCTCTACCCCCAACAATCAACCTAATCGGAGAACTATTTGTAGTAATATCGACTTTTTCATGATCTAATATCACAATTATTCTAATAGGACTTAACATAGTAATCACTACTCTCTACACCCTCTATATACTAATCACAACACAACGGGGCAAATACACTCATCATATCAATAACATTTCACCTTCCTTCACACGAGAAAATGCACTCATATCACTACACATACTACCACTACTGCTTCTATCCCTAAACCCAAAAATTATCCTAGGACCCCTATACTGTAAATATAGTTTAAAAAAACATTAGATTGTGAATCTAACAATAGAAGCCTATCACCTTCTTATTTACCGAAAAAGTATGCAAGAACTGCTAATTCTATGCTCCCATGCCTGACAACATGGCTTTTTCAAACTTTTAAAGGATAGCAGTTATCCATTGGTCTTAGGAACCAAAAAATTGGTGCAACTCCAAATAAAAGTAATAAACCTGTTCCCATCCCTCACACTAACTACCCTAATCCTACTAACCGTACCCATCATGACAACTAGTCTTAGCACCCACAAATTCACCAATTACCCACTTTACGTAAAAACAACCATTTCATACGCCTTTATCACTAGTATAATTCCCACTATAATATTTATTCATACAGGACAAGAAATAATTATTTCAAACTGACACTGACTAACCATCCAAACCCTCAAACTATCTCTCAGCTTCAAAATAGATTACTTCTCGACAATATTTATCCCAGTATCACTATTCGTCACATGATCCATCATAGAATTCTCAATATGATACATACATTCCGACCCCAACATCAACCAATTTTTTAAGTACTTACTCTTATTTCTTATCACAATACTCATCCTCGTCACTGCAAATAACATCTTTCAACTATTCATTGGCTGAGAAGGAGTCGGAATTATATCATTTCTACTAATTGGATGGTGATACGGACGAGCAGACGCAAACACAGCAGCTCTACAAGCAATCCTATATAACCGCATTGGCGACATCGGATTTATCCTAGCAATAGCATGATTCCTAATTAACCTCAACACTTGAGACCTTCAACAAATCTTCTTACTAAAACCAGAGAACTCAAATCTACCTCTAATAGGACTAATTCTAGCCGCAACCGGAAAATCCGCACAATTTAGCCTGCACCCATGATTACCCTCCGCAATAGAGGGTCCGACACCTGTCTCAGCATTACTCCACTCAAGTACAATAGTAGTAGCAGGTATTTTCTTACTAATCCGCTTTTATCCATTAACAGAAAACAATAAACTCATCCAATCTACTATACTATGCCTAGGAGCCATTACCACACTATTTACAGCAATATGTGCCCTCACCCAAAATGACATTAAAAAAATCATCGCCTTCTCTACATCCAGCCAACTCGGCCTTATGATAGTAACAATTGGAATTAACCAGCCTCACCTAGCACTTCTTCACATCTGCACCCACGCTTTCTTCAAAGCCATATTATTTCTATGCTCCGGCTCCATCATCCACAATCTAAATAACGAACAAGATATTCGAAAAATAGGAGGCCTATTTAAAGCCATACCATTCACCGCAACAGCCCTTATTATTGGCAGCCTTGCACTAACAGGAATACCTTTCCTCACCGGATTCTACTCCAAAGATCTAATTATTGAATCCGCCAACACGTCATATACCAACGCCTGAGCCCTCTTAATAACACTAATCGCCATCTCCTTCACAGCTATCTACAGTACCCGTATTATTTTCTTCACACTCCTAGGACAACCCCGATTCCCAACCCTTATTTCTATTAATGAAAACAACCCATTCCTAATTAACTCAATTAAACGCTTACTAATCGGAAGTCTTTTCGCAGGATTCATCATTTCTAACAACATCCCCCCAACAACCATTCCCCAAACAACTATACCCTACTACCTAAAAATCACCGCCCTAACAATTACAATCCTAGGCTTTATTCTAGCACTAGAAATTAACAACATAACCCACTACTTAAAGTTCAATTACCCATCAAACATATTCAAATTTTCTAACCTACTAGGATATTATCCCACAGTCATACACCGCTTAACCCCCTATATAAATCTAACAATAAGCCAAAAATCAGCATCCTCCCTTCTAGACCTAACCTGACTAGAAACCATTATACCAAAAACCATCTCACTAACCCAAATAAAAACATCTATCATAATCACAAACCAAAAAGGCTTAATTAAATTATATTTCCTTTCCTTCCTAATTACGATTTTCACTAGCACAATTCTACTTAATTTCCACGAGTAATCTCTATAATCACCACTACACCAATTAATAAAGATCAACCAGTAACAATAACTAATCAAGTACCATAGCTGTACAAAGCAGCAATCCCCATGGCCTCCTCACTAAAAAACCCAGAATCCCCTGTATCATAAATTACCCAATCCCCCATACCATTAAACTTAAACACAATCTCCACCTCCTTATCCTTCAACACATAGTAAATTATAAAAAACTCCATCAACAAACCAGTAATAAACGTTCCTAAAACAACCTTATTAGAAACCCAAACCTCAGGATACTGCTCAGTAGCCATAGCTGTCGTATAACCAAAAACCACCATTATACCCCCTAAATAAACTAAAAAAACCATTAAACCTAAAAAAGAACCACCATAATTTAACACAATACCACACCCAACCCCACCACTCACAATCAATCCCAACCCCCCATAAATAGGCGAAGGTTTTGAAGAAAACCCTACAAAGCCCATCACAAAAATTACACTTAAAATAAATACAATGTACATAATCATTATTCCTGCATGGAATCTAACCATGACTAATGATATGAAAAACCATCGTTGTTATTCAACTACAAGAACACTAATGATCAACATCCGAAAAACTCACCCACTAATAAAAATCGTAAACAACGCACTCATTGACCTCCCAACTCCATCAAACATCTCATCATGATGAAACTTTGGATCCCTCCTAGGCACTTGCTTAGCTCTACAAATCTTAACAGGCCTATTCCTAGCAATACACTACACATCCGATACAACAATAGCATTCTCCTCTGTAACCCACATTTGTCGAGACGTAAACTATGGCTGAATCATCCGATATATGCACGCAAACGGAGCATCAATATTTTTTATCTGCCTATTTATGCATGTAGGACGAGGCCTATATTACGGATCATATACCTTCTTAGAAACATGAAACATCGGAGTAATTCTCCTATTTACAACAATAGCCACAGCATTCATAGGCTATGTCCTACCATGAGGACAGATATCATTCTGAGGAGCAACAGTCATTACCAACCTCCTCTCGGCAATCCCATACATTGGCACCAACCTAGTTGAATGAATCTGAGGGGGATTTTCAGTAGACAAAGCCACCCTCACCCGATTCTTCGCTTTCCACTTCATCCTCCCATTTATCATTGTAGCTCTCACCATAATCCACTTAATTTTCCTCCACGAAACAGGATCCAACAACCCCACAGGAATTCCATCAGACACAGACAAAATTCCATTTCACCCTTATTACACCATCAAGGACATCCTAGGCATCATACTATTAATCCTCATCCTCATATCACTAGTACTATTCACTCCCGACCTACTCGGAGACCCGGATAATTATACTCCAGCAAACCCACTCAGTACACCCTCCCACATTAAGCCAGAATGGTATTTCCTATTTGCATACGCAATCCTACGATCAATCCCCAATAAACTGGGAGGAGTCCTAGCCTTAGTCCTTTCCATCTTGATCTTAACACTCGTACCCTTCCTCCACACATCCAAACAACGAAGCATAATGTTCCGACCAATCAGCCAATGCATATTCTGACTTTTAATAGCAGACCTATTAACACTTACATGAATCGGAGGACAACCGGTTGAACACCCCTACATCACCATCGGACAATTAGCATCCATCATATATTTCCTCATCATCCTGGCAATAATACCACTAGCCAGCACCATCGAAAACAATCTCCTGAAATGAAGACAAGTCTTTGTAGTAAAATTAATACGCTGGTCTTGTAAACCAGAAAAGGAGAACAATTAACCTCCCTAAGACTCAAGGAAGAAGCGATAGCCTCACCATCAACACCCAAAGCTGAAGTTCTACTTAAACTATTCCCTGAACCACTATTAATTGCGTCTATTGATATACCCCCAAAAACACTAAGAACCTCCCCAGTATTAAATCCGCTAAAATTTTTAAACATACGACACAAATCTCCCACTCTATAAGCTTGCACGTGTAACAACATGCTTAATAACTCACCTCAATAGACACATGTACGAGTACTACACACAGACACACCATGTCATTTGCCCAAACATACCCACTAACACTCATACAATGTAAACATGATATGCGTCTAGCACACCACATGATCCATCCTATATGTATGAATATATACACTGAAGTAATATAATAAAAACATACATAAATGCAGTATACTACATGACCTACTTTGTGTGCAGTATGTACATTATAATTAATGTAATAAAGACATACTATGTATATATTACATTACATGATCTACCCCATGCATATAAGCATGTACATCATAATTAATGTAATAAAGATATAATATGTATATAGTACATTAAATGATTTTCCCCTTGCATATAAGCAAGTACAATAAAAATTATCTATAGTACATAGGACATTTCCTGCTTAGATCGTACATAGCGCATAAAGTCAAATCTATCCTCGTCACCATGCGTATCCCGTCCACTAGATCACGAGCTTACCGACCATGCCGCGTGAAACCAGCAACCCGCTTGGCAGGGATTTCTCTTCTCGCTCCGGGCCCATTAATCGTGGGGGTAGCTATTTAATGAACTTTATCAGACATCTGGTTCTTTCTTCAGGGCCATCTCATCTAAAACCGCCCATTCTTTCCTCTTAAATAAGACATCTCGATGGACTAATTACTAATCAGCCCATGCTCACACATAACTGTGCTGTCATACATTTGGTATTTTTTAATTTTCGGGGATGCTTGGACTCAGCTATGGCCGTCAAAGGCCCCGACCCGGAGCATAAATTGTAGCTGGACTTAACTGCATCTTGAGCATCCCCATAATGGTAGGCATGGGCATTTCAGTCAATGGTTACAGGACATACCTATTATATTTCCCCCCCCCCCTCTTAAATATTAACCACCATTTTTAACATACTTCCCCCTAAGTATCAATATAAATTTATCTCACCCCCAATACTCAAATTCACACTCCAAACAAGATAGACATGTAGGTGCCTGGGTCTGCTTACATACTACATGGTTAATGTAGCTTAAATTTAAAGCAAGGCACTGAAAATGCCTAGATGAGTATACCAACTCCATAAACACATAGGTTTGGTCCTGGCCTTCCTGTTAACTTTCAATAGACTTACACATGCAAGCATCCGCACCCCGGTGAGTAGCGCCCTCCGAATCAGCAGGACTAAGAGGAGCAGGTATCAAGCACACACCCTGTAGCTCATAACGCCTTGCTTAACCACACCCCCACGGGAAACAGCAGTGACAAAATTTAAGCCATGAACGAAAGTTCGACTAAGCCATATTAACTAGGGTTGGTAAATCTCGTGCCAGCCACCGCGGTCATACGACTAACCCAAGCTAACAGGAACACGGCGTAAAACGTGTTAAAGTACTACACCAAATAGAGTTAAATCCTAATTAAGCTGTAAAAAGCCATAATTATAACAAAAATAAGTGACGAAAGTAACTCTACGACAACTGACACACTATAGCTAAGACCCAAACTGGGATTAGATACCCCACTATGCTTAGCCCTAAACATAAATAATTGCAAAAACAAGATTATTCGCCAGAGTACTACCGGCAACGGCCCAAAACTCAAAGGACTTGGCGGTGCTTTACACCCTTCTAGAGGAGCCTGTTCTATAATCGATAAACCCCGATAAACCTCACCAATCCTTGCTAATACAGTCTGTATACCGCCATCTTCAGCAAACCCTGAAAAGGAACAAAAGTAAGCTCAATCATAACACATAAAAACGTTAGGTCAAGGTGTAACCTATGGAATGGGAAGAAATGGGCTACATTTTCTATCCAAGAAAACTTAATACGAAAGCCATTATGAAACTAACAGCCAAAGGAGGATTTAGTAGTAAACTAAGAATAGAGTGCTTAGTTGAACCAGGCCATGAAGCACGCACACACCGCCCGTCACCCTCCTCAAGTAAATATATGCACCCAAACCTATTTACATGCACCAATTACACGAGAGGAGGTAAGTCGTAACAAGGTAAGCATACTGGAAAGTGTGCTTGGACAAACCAAGACATAGCTTAATTAAAGCATCTAGTTTACACCTAGAAGATTTCGTGTACTGTGAATGTTTTGAACTATGCCTAGCCCAAACCCCCACTCTTCAATCCAATAACCAAAACATACTAAAACAAAACATTTACCCCTATTAAAGTATAGGAGATAGAAATTCTAAACATGGCGCTATAGAGAAAGTACCGTAAGGGAACGATGAAAGAAAATAATCAAAGTACAAAAAAGCAAAGATTAACCCTTGTACCTTTTGCATAATGAATTAACGAGCAAAAAACTTAACAAAACGAATTTCAGCTAAGTAACCCGAAACCAGACGAGCTACCTATAGACAGTTTATTAGAACCAACTCATCTATGTGGCAAAATAGTGAGAAGATCTATAAGTAGAGGTGACATGCCTAACGAGCCTGGTGATAGCTGGTTGTCCAGAAAATGAATCTTAGTTCAGCTTTAAAGATACCAAAAAATATAAACAAATCTCACTGTATCTTTAAAAGTTAGTCTAAAAAGGTACAGCCTTTTAGAAATGGGTACAACCTTCACTAGAGAGTAAGATCTTACAACACCATAGTAGGCCTAAAAGCAGCCATCTATTAAGAAAGCGTTAAAGCTCAACAATAAAAACAATACTAATCCCAACAACAATATAACCAACTCCTAGACCTAGTACTGGACTATTCTATTACTAAATAGAAGCAATAATGTTAATATGAGTAACAAGAAATATTTTCTCCTTGCACAAGTTTAAGTCAGTATCTGATAATACTCTGACTGTTAACAGTAAATAAAAATAACCCAACAATAAATAATTTATTAATTATACTGTTAATCCAACACAGGAGTGCACCCAGGAAAGATTAAAAGAAGTAAAAGGAACTCGGCAAACACAAATCCCGCCTGTTTACCAAAAACATCACCTCCAGCATCCCCAGTATTGGAGGCACTGCCTGCCCAGTGACTAGACGTTAAACGGCCGCGGTATCCTGACCGTGCAAAGGTAGCATAATCATTTGTTCTCTAAATAAGGACTTGTATGAACGGCCACACGAGGGTTTTACTGTCTCTTACTTCCAATCAGTGAAATTGACCTTCCCGTGAAGAGGCGGGAATAAACCAACAAGACGAGAAGACCCTATGGAGCTTTAACTAACTAGTCCAAAGAAAATAAACTTAACCATTAAGGGATAACAACACTCTTTATGGACTAGCAGTTTTGGTTGGGGTGACCTCGGAGAACAAAAAATCCTCCGAACGATTTTAAAGACTAGACCCACAAGTCAAATCAAACTATCGTTTATTGATCCAAAGACTTGATCAACGGAACAAGTTACCCTAGGGATAACAGCGCAATCCTATTCAAGAGTCCATATCGACAATAGGGTTTACGACCTCGATGTTGGATCAGGACACCCCGATGGTGCAACCGCTATCAAAGGTTCGTTTGTTCAACGATTAAAGTCCTACGTGATCTGAGTTCAGACCGGAGTAATCCAGGTCGGTTTCTATCTGTTATGTATTTCTCCCAGTACGAAAGGACAAGAGAAATAAGGCCAACTTCAACAAAGCGCCTTAAATCAATCAATGACTTTATCTCAATTGACCTCACAAACAATACCTGCCCTAGAAAAGGGCCCAGTTAAGGTGGCAGAGCCCGGTAATTGCGTAAAACTTAAACCTTTATACTCAGAGATTCAAATCCTCTCCTTAACAAAATGTTTATACTCAACATCTTAACACTTATTATCCCCATTCTTCTAGCCGTAGCTTTTCTTACACTAGTTGAACGAAAAATCCTAGGCTACATACAACTCCGAAAAGGCCCAAATATTGTAGGACCATATGGCTTACTCCAACCCATCGCCGATGCAATCAAACTTTTCATTAAAGAACCCCTACGACCTGCCACATCCTCAATCTCAATATTTATTCTAGCCCCCATCCTAGCCCTAACCCTAGCCTTAACTATATGAATCCCCCTACCCATACCCTATCCCCTCATCAATATAAACTTAGGAATCCTTTTCATATTAGCTATATCAAGCTTAGCCGTATACTCGATCCTCTGATCAGGCTGAGCCTCCAACTCAAAATACGCTCTTATTGGAGCCCTACGAGCAGTAGCACAAACAATTTCATATGAAGTTACACTAGCAATTATCTTACTATCAATCTTACTAATAAATGGATCCTTCACTCTCTCTACATTAATCATTACACAAGAACAAGTATGACTAATCTTCCCAGCATGACCCTTAGCAATAATATGATTCATTTCAACACTAGCAGAAACAAACCGAGCACCATTTGATCTTACTGAAGGAGAATCTGAACTAGTATCGGGCTTTAATGTAGAATACGCCGCAGGACCATTCGCCCTATTCTTTATAGCAGAATATGCAAACATTATTATAATAAATATCTTCACAACAACCCTCTTCCTAGGAGCATCCCATAACCCATACATACCAGAACTCTACGCAATTAACTTTATCATCAAATCACTACTACTCACAATGACCTTCCTATGAATCCGAGCATCCTACCCCCGATTCCGCTATGATCAACTGATGCACTTATTATGAAAAAATTTTCTACCCCTAACGCTAGCCCTATGCATATGACATGTATCTCTACCTATTCTCCTATCAAGTATCCCCCCACAAACATAAGAAATATGTCTGACAAAAGAGTTACTTTGATAGAGTAAATTATAGAGGTTTAAATCCTCTTATTTCTAGAACTATAGGAATTGAACCTACTCCTAAGAACTCAAAACTCTTCGTGCTCCCAATTACACCAAATTCTAATAGTAAGGTCAGCTAATTAAGCTATCGGGCCCATACCCCGAAAATGTTGGTTTGTATCCTTCCCGTACTAATAAACCCAATCACTCTCATTATTATCTTAATAACTATAATACTTGGAACCATTATCGTTATAATTAGCTCCCACTGACTACTCATCTGAATCGGATTTGAAATAAATATACTCGCCATCATTCCTATTATAATAAAAAAACACAACCCACGAGCCACAGAAGCATCAACTAAATATTTCCTAACTCAATCAACAGCCTCAATACTACTAATAATAGCCATTATCATCAACTTAATATTCTCAGGCCAATGAACCGTAATAAAACTATTTAACCCAACAGCCTCCATACTCATAACAATAGCCCTCGCCATAAAACTAGGAATAGCCCCATTCCACTTCTGAGTCCCAGAAGTAACACAAGGCATCCCTCTATCTTCAGGCCTAATCTTACTTACATGACAAAAACTAGCACCCATATCGGTACTTTACCAAGTATCCCAATCCATCAACCTAAATATAATCTTAACCCTATCAATTCTATCCATTATAATCGGAGGCTGAGGAGGATTAAACCAAACCCAACTACGAAAAATTATAGCTTACTCATCAATTGCCCACATAGGCTGAATAACAGCAATTTTACCATACAATCCCACCATAACATTACTAAACCTAATCATTTACATCATCATAACTTCCACCATATTTACACTATTTATAGCCAACTCAACCACAACCACTCTATCACTATCACACACATGAAACAAAACACCCATCATAACTATTCTAATTCTCATTACCCTCCTATCAATAGGAGGACTCCCCCCACTATCAGGATTTATGCCAAAATGAATAATTATTCAAGAAATGACAAAAAACAATAGCATTATCCTACCTACCTTCATAGCAATTACAGCACTACTAAACCTATATTTCTACATACGACTGGCATATTCCACCACACTTACTATGTTCCCTTCCACAAACAACATAAAAATAAAATGACAATTCTCAACCATAAAACGAATAACCCTCCTACCAACAATAACCGTATTGTCCACTATACTACTACCACTTACACCAATTCTCTCAATCCTAGAATAGGAATTTAGGTTAAATAGACCAAGAGCCTTCAAAGCCCTAAGCAAGTATAATTTACTTAATTCCTGATAAGGACTGCAAGATCATATCTTACATCAATTGAATGCAAATCAACTACTTTAATTAAGCTAAATCCTCACTAGATTGGTGGGTCCCACCCCCACGAAACTTTAGTTAACAGCTAAATACCCTAAATAACTGGCTTCAATCTACTTCTCCCGCCGCAAGAAAAAAAAGGCGGGAGAAGCCCCGGCAGAGTTTGAAGCTGCTCCTTTGAATTTGCAATTCAATATGTTAATTCACTACAGGACCTGGTAAAAAGAGGAATCAAACCTCTATTCTTAGATTTACAGTCTATTGCTTTACTCAGCCATTTTACCCATGTTCATAAACCGCTGATTATTTTCAACTAATCATAAAGATATCGGTACCCTTTATCTTCTATTTGGTGCCTGAGCCGGCATAGTAGGAACCGCTCTGAGCTTACTAATTCGTGCTGAGTTAGGCCAACCCGGAACTCTACTTGGAGATGACCAAATCTACAACGTAATTGTAACTGCACACGCATTCGTAATAATCTTCTTTATAGTAATGCCTATTATAATTGGAGGGTTTGGCAACTGGCTAGTTCCTCTAATGATTGGAGCCCCTGATATAGCATTCCCTCGGATAAATAATATAAGTTTTTGGCTCCTCCCCCCTTCTTTCCTATTACTCCTAGCATCCTCTATAGTCGAAGCCGGAGCAGGGACGGGTTGAACCGTATATCCCCCTCTAGCAGGTAATCTAGCCCACGCAGGAGCCTCAGTAGACCTGACCATTTTCTCCCTACACCTAGCAGGTGTTTCCTCAATTTTAGGAGCCATTAATTTTATTACAACTATTATTAACATAAAACCTCCCGCAATATCACAATACCAGACCCCCCTGTTCGTGTGATCTGTACTGATCACTGCCGTACTACTCCTCCTCTCACTTCCTGTATTAGCAGCTGGCATCACAATATTACTAACAGACCGAAACCTGAATACAACTTTCTTTGACCCAGCAGGAGGAGGAGACCCTATCTTATATCAACACTTATTCTGATTTTTTGGACACCCCGAAGTATATATTCTAATTTTACCTGGCTTTGGAATAATCTCCCACATCGTAACCTACTATTCAGGAAAAAAAGAGCCATTTGGATATATAGGAATAGTATGAGCCATAATATCAATTGGATTTCTAGGATTTATTGTATGAGCCCATCATATATTCACAGTCGGAATAGACGTCGATACACGAGCTTACTTTACATCCGCTACTATAATTATTGCTATCCCAACCGGAGTAAAAGTCTTTAGTTGGCTAGCAACACTTCACGGAGGAAATATCAAATGATCCCCCGCTATAATATGAGCCCTAGGCTTCATTTTCCTTTTTACAGTTGGAGGACTAACTGGAATTGTTTTAGCCAACTCCTCCCTTGACATCGTTCTCCACGACACATACTATGTGGTAGCACATTTCCACTACGTACTATCAATAGGAGCTGTATTCGCTATCATAGGAGGATTTGTACATTGATTTCCCTTATTCTCAGGCTACACCCTTAATGACACATGAGCCAAAATCCATTTCGCAATTATATTTGTAGGTGTTAACATGACCTTCTTCCCACAACATTTCTTAGGGCTATCTGGTATACCACGACGATACTCCGATTACCCAGACGCATATACAATATGAAACACTATTTCATCTATAGGCTCATTCATCTCACTAACGGCAGTAATATTAATGACTTTTATCATCTGAGAAGCATTTGCATCCAAACGGGAAGTCTTAACCGTGGACCTAACCACAACAAATCTAGAATGACTAAACGGATGCCCTCCACCATATCACACATTTGAAGAACCTACATACATTAACCTAAAATAAGAGAGGAAGGAATTGAACCCCCTATTATCGGTTTCAAGCCAACACCATAACCACTATGTCTCTCTCAATAAACGAGATGTTAGTAAAACATTACATAACCTTGTCAAGATTAAATTACAGGTGAAAGTCCCGTACATCTCATATGGCATATCCCGTACAGCTAGGCTTTCAAGACGCAACATCACCCATCATAGAGAACTGCTACACTTTCACGATCACACTCTGATAATTGTTTTCCTAATTAGCTCACTAGTACTCTATATTATCTTACTGATACTAACAACAAAACTAACCCATACCAGCACCATAGACGCACAAGAAGTAGAAACAATCTGAACCATTCTACCAGCCATTATTCTGATTATAATTGCTCTCCCATCCCTACGAATTCTATACATAATAGACGAAATCAACAACCCATCTCTCACAGTAAAGACCATAGGACATCAATGATACTGAAGTTATGAGTACACAGACTATGAAGACTTAAGCTTCGACTCCTATATAATTCCAACATCAGAATTGAAACCTGGAGAACTACGATTACTAGAAGTAGATAACCGAGCTGTATTACCTATAGAAATAACAATTCGAATACTAATCTCCTCGAAGACGTTTACACTCATGAGCAGTTCCCTCTCTAGGACTAAAAACAGACGCAATTCCAGGCCGTTTAAATCAAACAACCCTCATATCAACTCGTCCAGGCCTATTTTACGGCCAATGCTCAGAAATCTGCGGATCAAATCATAGTTTCATACCAATCGTTCTCGAACTAGTCCCATTAGAATATTTTGAAAAGTGATCTGCATCAATGTTATAAGTCATCAAGAAGCTATGCCAGCATTAACCTTTTAAGTTAAAGACCGAGAGCACAACACTCTCCTTGATGACATGCCACAACTAGACACATCAACGTGACTCACGACAATTCTATCAATATTTTTAGTCCTCTTTATTGTTCTCCAATTAAAAATCTCAAAACACGATTTCTACTATAACCCAAAATTAATAACAACAAAAACGCCAAAACAAGACGCCCCTTGAGAACAAAATGAACGAAAATCTATTTACCTCTTTCATTACCCCTGTAATTCTAGGCCTCCCCCTTGTTACTCTCGTCATTATATTCCCTAGCTTACTATTTCCTACATCAAACCGACTAATTAATAACCGCCTTATCTCCCTCCAACAATGAGCACTTCAACTCATGTCAAAACAAATAATAAGCACTCACAACACCAAAGGACAAACATGAACATTGATATTAATGTCCCTAATTCTATTTATTGGGTCTACAAATTTATTAGGCTTATTACCCCATTCATTTACACCAACCACACAACTATCAATAAATTTAGGCATGGCTATTCCCCTATGAGCAGGGGCCGTAGTTACAGGCTTCCGCAACAAAACCAAAGCATCACTCGCCCACTTCCTACCACAAGGAACACCTACCCCACTAATCCCAATACTGGTAATTATCGAAACCATCAGCCTCTTCATCCAACCAGTAGCCCTTGCCGTACGATTAACAGCCAACATCACAGCAGGGCACTTATTAATTCACTTAATCGGAGGAGCTACCCTTGCATTATTAAATATCAATACCACAACAGCACTTATTACATTTACTATTTTAGCTCTACTAACAATCCTCGAATTCGCAGTAGCTATAGTTCAAGCCTACGTATTCACCCTCCTAGTTAGCTTATATCTGCACGACAATACATAATGACACACCAAACCCACGCCTATCACATAGTAAACCCAAGTCCCTGACCCCTCACAGGAGCACTATCTGCCCTCCTAATAACATCTGGCCTCATCATGTGATTTCACTTCAATTCAACAGCTCTACTGACCCTAGGCCTAACAACAAACATACTTACAATATACCAATGATGACGAGATGTAATCCGAGAAAGTACCTTTCAAGGCCACCATACTCCTGCTGTCCAAAAAAGCCTTCGCTACGGAATAATCCTCTTCATCGTCTCCGAAGTCCTATTCTTCACTGGCTTCTTCTGAGCCTTCTATCACTCAAGCCTTGCTCCTACACCCGAATTAGGCAGCTGCTGACCCCCAACAGGCATTCACCCACTTAACCCCTTAGAAGTCCCACTACTCAACACCTCTGTCCTTCTAGCCTCAGGAGTCTCCATTACCTGAGCCCACCACAGCCTCATAGAAGGGAACCGTAACCACATGCTACAAGCCTTATTCATCACCATTACGTTAGGCGTATACTTTACACTTCTACAAGCATCAGAATACTATGAAGCTCCCTTTACAATCTCAGACGGAGTTTACGGCTCAACTTTCTTCGTAGCTACAGGATTCCACGGCCTCCATGTCATTATTGGATCTACTTTCTTAATTGTCTGCTTCCTCCGCCAACTAAAATTTCACTTTACCTCCAATCACCATTTCGGCTTCGAAGCCGCTGCCTGATATTGACACTTCGTAGACGTAGTATGACTTTTCCTCTATGTTTCCATCTACTGATGAGGCTCATGTTCTTTTAGTATTAATTAGTACAACTGACTTCCAATCAGTTAGCTTCGGCCTAACCCGAAAAAGAACAATAAACCTTATAATTACCCTCCTAACTAACTTTACACTAGCTACATTGCTCGTGACCATCGCATTCTGACTCCCCCAACTAAACGTATACTCAGAAAAAACAAGCCCATACGAATGTGGATTCGACCCCATAGGATCTGCTCGCCTTCCTTTCTCCATAAAATTCTTTCTAGTAGCTATCACATTCCTCCTCTTCGATCTAGAAATTGCACTACTTCTACCACTACCATGGGCCTCACAAACAACTAACCTTAACACAATGCTTACTATATCCCTTCTCCTAATTTTCCTACTAGCCACAAGCCTAGCCTATGAATGAACCCAAAAAGGATTAGAATGGACCGAATATGGTACTTAGTTTAAACCAAAATAAATGATTTCGACTCATTAGATTATGATCAAACTCATAAGTACCAAATGTCCCTCGTATACATAAATATTATAATAGCATTCATAGTATCTCTCACGGGATTACTAATGTATCGATCTCACCTAATATCCTCCCTCCTATGCCTGGAAGGAATAATATTGTCCTTATTCGTTATAGCTACCCTAATAATCCTAAACTCACACTTCACTTTAGCCAGTATAATACCCATTATTCTACTAGTTTTCGCAGCCTGCGAAGCAGCACTAGGCCTATCCTTGCTAGTAATGGTATCAAACACATACGGCACCGACTACGTACAAAACCTTAATCTGCTACAATGCTAAAATACATTATTTCCACAATAATACTTATACCCCTAACCTGGCTATCAAAAAATAACATAATCTGAATTAACTCCACACTCCACAGCTTACTAATTAGCCTTACAAGCCTACTCCTTATAAACCAATTTGGCGATAACAGCCTCAACTTCTCATTAACTTTCTTCTCCGACTCCTTATCTACACCACTACTTATTCTAACCATATGACTCCTCCCCTTAATACTTATAGCTAGCCAGCATCACCTATCAAAAGAAAACCCAGCCCGAAAAAAATTCTTCATCTCAATACTAATCCTATTACAACTATTTCTAATTATGACATTCTCTGCTACAGAACTAATTCTCTTTTATATTATATTTGAAGCAACACTAGTTCCCACACTCATTATTATTACCCGATGAGGGAACCAAACAGAACGCCTAAATGCCGGTCTCTACTTCTTGTTTTATACACTAGCAGGATCCCTACCCTTACTAGTTGCACTAATCTATATTCAAAACACAATAGGATCCCTAAACTTCCTAATTCTACAATACTGAGTACAACCAATACCCAGCTCCTGATCCAACACCTTCATGTGACTAGCATGCATAATAGCCTTTATAGTAAAAATACCACTATACGGACTTCATCTCTGACTACCCAAAGCCCACGTAGAAGCCCCAATTGCAGGCTCCATAGTTCTTGCAGCAATCCTACTAAAACTAGGAGGATACGGCATGTTACGAATTACGCTTCTCCTAGATCCAATCACCGACTTTATAGCATACCCATTCATCATGCTATCACTATGAGGCATAATCATAACCAGCTCAATTTGCCTTCGTCAAACGGACCTGAAATCACTCATCGCGTACTCCTCTATTAGCCACATGGCACTTGTCATCGTTGCAATCCTAATCCAAACACCCTGAAGCTACATAGGAGCCACCGCCCTGATAATTGCCCACGGCCTTACATCCTCTATACTTTTCTGCCTAGCAAATTCTAACTACGAACGAATTCACAGCCGTACAATAATCTTAGCCCGCGGCCTACAAACACTTCTTCCACTAATAGCCACCTGATGACTCCTAGCAAGTCTAACCAACCTGGCTCTACCCCCAACAATCAACCTAATCGGAGAACTATTTGTAGTAATATCGACTTTTTCATGATCTAATATCACAATTATTCTAATAGGACTTAACATAGTAATCACTACTCTCTACACCCTCTATATACTAATCACAACACAACGGGGCAAATACACTCATCATATCAATAACATTTCACCTTCCTTCACACGAGAAAATGCACTCATATCACTACACATACTACCACTACTGCTTCTATCCCTAAACCCAAAAATTATCCTAGGACCCCTATACTGTAAATATAGTTTAAAAAAACATTAGATTGTGAATCTAACAATAGAAGCCTATCACCTTCTTATTTACCGAAAAAGTATGCAAGAACTGCTAATTCTATGCTCCCATGCCTGACAACATGGCTTTTTCAAACTTTTAAAGGATAGCAGTTATCCATTGGTCTTAGGAACCAAAAAATTGGTGCAACTCCAAATAAAAGTAATAAACCTGTTCCCATCCCTCACACTAACTACCCTAATCCTACTAACCGTACCCATCATGACAACTAGTCTTAGCACCCACAAATTCACCAATTACCCACTTTACGTAAAACAACCATTTCATACGCCTTTATCACTAGTATAATTCCCACTATAATATTTATTCATACAGGACAAGAAATAATTATTTCAAACTGACACTGACTAACCATCCAAACCCTCAAACTATCTCTCAGCTTCAAAATAGATTACTTCTCGACAATATTTATCCCAGTATCACTATTCGTCACATGATCCATCATAGAATTCTCAATATGATACATACATTCCGACCCCAACATCAACCAATTTTTTAAGTACTTACTCTTATTTCTTATCACAATACTCATCCTCGTCACTGCAAATAACATCTTTCAACTATTCATTGGCTGAGAAGGAGTCGGAATTATATCATTTCTACTAATTGGATGGTGATACGGACGAGCAGACGCAAACACAGCAGCTCTACAAGCAATCCTATATAACCGCATTGGCGACATCGGATTTATCCTAGCAATAGCATGATTCCTAATTAACCTCAACACTTGAGACCTTCAACAAATCTTCTTACTAAAACCAGAGAACTCAAATCTACCTCTAATAGGACTAATTCTAGCCGCAACCGGAAAATCCGCACAATTTAGCCTGCACCCATGATTACCCTCCGCAATAGAGGGTCCGACACCTGTCTCAGCATTACTCCACTCAAGTACAATAGTAGTAGCAGGTATTTTCTTACTAATCCGCTTTTATCCATTAACAGAAAACAATAAACTCATCCAATCTACTATACTATGCCTAGGAGCCATTACCACACTATTTACAGCAATATGTGCCCTCACCCAAAATGACATTAAAAAAATCATCGCCTTCTCTACATCCAGCCAACTCGGCCTATGATAGTAACAATTGGAATTAACCAGCCTCACCTAGCACTTCTTCACATCTGCACCCACGCTTTCTTCAAAGCCATATTATTTC
>NW_026291986.1:0-26534 GCF_023091745.1 Budorcas taxicolor | reverse complement strand
TCGAAATTTGGACTAATGGGTTCCAACATTGGCATTGTAAATTCTCAAATAGATTTAGGTGCACTAAATATTATATTTTTGCATCACGTGATTATCGAGCTTATTTGTGAAAGTTTATAATACTTGAGGCATATACTTAGTTGTGATATTTGGAATCTTATTAATGGGGATTGTACATCGTCTTTGGACCTTTATCGGTGGGGATTATATATTAGTTTTGGACCTTCAGTTGGTGGAGGATTAAACACCAATCCTTAGAGTAGTGCACTATCTTTGAACTGAAATTCTACATTGCCTTTACTAGTAGTGAGCGTATCAAATTACTACTTGATGGTGTTACTCAGTCTTTAATCACAGTTGCGTCTTTGGATCTTGATGTATTGAATGAATTCATTTAAATGTGAACTCATGGTGATTATGATTATTTGACCTTAACATTTATTTGCATGATTCATTAAGAGTTCTCATGAGCCTTGTAATTCTTGTGCATACAATATTTATGAGATTTTCGACATTATGACTAATTTAATTATACGAATATTTTTAAGTCCCAAAATGTTTTTACTTCTTACTGAAATTTCTCTCTCATTTTATAAGAATATTTTCTTTGCAAAAGGTGACCCACAGATTTTGGTTTGATCAGGGCAGTGACCTCCTTGAAGGATGATTAAAATAAGGCTCTTTGGATTTCTTAGCCACATAAATTTTAATTACCATATTTCATATTTAAGTCTTTGATTTTTTTTATTGTGAGTTTGTAATTTTTTTTTTTTTGATAACGTGGGTGTCCGGGCCAGCTTGCGCGCACCTCGACTAATCCCACGGGCGCTGAGGTTGACCGTTGGTTAAGCCCCCAGTGGCCCCAAGGACTTGAACCCAAGACCTATCAGTTTTACTGTCCAAGTCTTGCCATTCGAGCTAACCCCTTGGGGTTTAGTTTGTAATTATATTTATTATTGAAGACTTGTATTTATCAACTTTTAGAAGTTTAATTCTATTGCATTTGTTATTTGGCTTAGATGCTCTATATCTTATGACATGTGACCAACTTAATATTAAGGTTTTTAATTTATTGAAATTCTTTAGAGCCTTGCGTTTTAGGAAGGACTTTCCTTCTTATTGCACAGCTTGTGACGCTTGTAGATATTCTGATGATAAAAATCTATGAAATGTTACATAATAAGTCTTATAATCAGTAAATAGCATAGACTATACATTTGTTTTATGTTCCTGCGTGAATAGTAGAGCGTTAAATCTATACTGAAAAATATCCTGTGAATCTATCTGAATATTTGGCTAAACAAATCGAGAAGATTGATGTCTTTCAAGTACATATGATATTTAGACCAAATTGTACTCAATAATATTTGTGTTTAAGCAGTATGTAGGAGAATTAGAGCATGAAAATTTTCATTTACTGAGAGTTCATAATACTCTGGTTTGCAAGTATCGTCTATCGTGACTGTTATTTTGTACCTCCAGACCACATTGTTTATTGGGCAATAAAAATTATAACTAGTTTATCCGACATTATTCCTCTAGTAGGATCATCTTTGATAGAAGAGTTATTTCGCTATTTTAAGTTCCGAAAATTGCAATAAAAGAGAAGTAAGAGAGTCTAAATATTGAAATCCCTGACAATACATTTACCAAAGTAGTTTGCTCCCTATTCACAAGACTACACCTTAAAATGCCTATAAAGCTTTGATATCTTCATCTAGCAAATTGGTTAAGGAGATTCTAAAACAGTGAGATGTATTTTGAATAAGATTTCATCTCCATGGTTTTCGGACTAAGTTTTCTTCATTTTTAATTAATTAAAGGATGTAACTGTTGGAAATCGTGTATGGTCTTTAAATTTTATAATTAAATAAAACGCAGCGGAAACAAATAATAATACACATGCATCCGTTCATGACTAATTACGTAGAATACAACATGCATAAATAATCAACTATTAATTACGCATTAAAGATTTCAGGATTACCTTTCCATGATGACGAATCTGATGTAGAATCTGAAAGCTCCCAAAGTGTGAAGCTTCTGAAAGTATCCACACAGAATCTGCACCCTTAATTAGATTTTACCCCCACTAGGTTTTCTAGAGAAATCCTACATATTATTCTGACTATGATTTTTGTGCTAGCTAAACCTGTGTCAGAATATTACAATATATAGGAAACATACATGACATAGGGCCACATATGGGCCAGTCTTAAATAGACCAGTCTTGGACTCATAATAACCAGATAAATATCAAGTTACTACGAACCAAGTTAAATTAATACTAAGACGATCTTAAAATTAATTTAATCTTTTCTATAATCCAATTAATCTACAAATTCTATTTGTGTGTGACCTCTCAGGTTCATAATTAATTGACAGCGAAATAATATTAATCCAATTAATATTTAATTAGAACTTTTCTAATTTATTTCTCGCAAGTCGTGAGTAATACCTAGCAGTATATCACGACTACCCAATTAATAATGAAGTGAAATTCTACGAACCCTTTAGTAACAATTATGCAATCAATTTCTTCTGTATAAATTATCCCGATTGAGCCAGAGTCATGGATATGGTCGTCAAACTCTATTACTCAATCATATGTCCAAATCTATTTAATCAGTAACTTATGAATAATACGTGGAACAACTTCCACTATTCTACATCGGCCAAGGATTTCTAGTTACTCTATTAATAGATCGCATAGGATCCCTAATTGACAGATTTTATATCTACACACACCTATCTTCATGCCGTAAAAGATCGTAACCATTGACTACATTATCCCTAACACAAGATAACTGTGGTGTCTCACGTCTAAAGACTAATTGCACCATTACATTGTACAACGAATTATTGATCATTCCATGTAATTTGTTGTACTAGCAGTCATGTCTAGTCACTTGTTCTCAACAAGCACTTATGCATCTACCTTCACGATATGAGTCAAATCGCCCAAATCAATATCCCATATTATCTGGATGGTAGACTGCAATCCGATCTTTCTGGATAAATTAACGCCCAATTAATTTATTCTATGATCGGGGACTATTTTAGAATATATTTATGAATATAGATTCTGGCACTCATATCCTTACTCTTAAAGATAGAATCTATAAATACTATTCTAAGGACTCTTATTTAAATAATTAATCGCATTAATTATATTTAAATAAAATGCCCACATTAAATAAATAATATAATTATTATGTCCTAAAATTGGCATTTAAGGCATATAATCCAACAATCCCCCACTTGCACTAAAACCAGTTATCTTGGTATCTCATACCTATCTTCTCAAGATGGTAATCTAATGACTGCTGAATCATTGCCTTAGTTAGTGGACTAGCACTGTCAACTGTTAACGTTATTTACTGCACAATATCATTCTTTCCACAATCTCTAATCGATGTAGTAATGCCTCTTTAATGCGCTTGGATCTCTAGTGAGTCCTAGGTTCTTTTAGCTTGCGCTACAACTCCATTGTCGTCACAACACTACCCATTTGACTTAATGGAAAGAACCATCCTTTGTTCAGTTACGAACTCCTAGATCCAAACCGCTTCCTTTTGTTACATCTGATGCAACGATACACTCAACCTTTGGAATTTGCAATTGTACCAATATTTGGAACATTTCTAAATTGCTCTTCCATTATAGGTGAGTATGAACCCAGATGTGGATTTCTAATAATTCACTTCAGACTCTCAGCCTGAATTCATAAAAGTTTAAGTTTCATTTTCTCCATATATCAAGAATATTTCTTTAGTGCTTCTTAAGGGCTTAAGAATGTTCTTGATTGCTTTTTTGCGTTCTTAACCTGGATCAGATAGACGTCTGCTCATAACGCTTATAACATTTGTGATATCATGCCTTGGTACACAGCATGACGTATATAAGATTCTTAATTGCCACAACACTTAGAACCTTATGTGTCCAGTCTCTTTCTCTTTAGCAGTCTTAGGATTCACAGCCCTAGAGAGATAAATGTTATCTCTTAAAGAGAACAACCCTATTTTAGAATCTATGTACATGTTAACCACCTTTAACACCTTTTTGGAAAAACCCATTAATCCTTTTGATCTATCGCTATAGATCAACTTCCAAGGATTTAAGTGGATTATCCCAAAATTTTCTTGGAAAAATTATTTGAATAACTAGACCTACTTGTGTAGTCAAGATTCGTCTTCATTCTCAATGAAGTCAATCGAATGTTCTAGATTCTTTAGGCTTGGTTAAGTCCATAAATGGACCTTTTTAGTTTGCACTCTTTGTAACTCATCACTGGACTCAAAATGTATTGGCAATCCTATATTAATGTCTTCATTAATGAAGTCATTATGGAATGCCATTTTGACATCCATCTACCATATCTCATAATAGTGGTGTGTAACTATGGCCAATAAATCATAATGAATTTCAACAATTGGTGAAAAGATTTCCTCATAGTCAACTCCTTGCCTATGACTATAATCTTTCATCATTTGTTTTAAAGGTCTCTACCTTTATCCATTTAAGATCTTATGGCCTCAAGCCATTTAAGCTTATGTCAAACATAGCTATTCATAACTGACAAAATCATCAATCATGATCATTGTCATCTTACTGATCTGAAAATCTTGTGAAATTGACTAGTTGTTCTTGGATTAGTTTATCTAGGATCAAATCCTAGATTCGACTTGGGTTAGCTGGTTGCTTAGTGACTCCCATTGAGTCATACTTTTCTTCTCACACTATCTTCTTAGATGAACTATTCTTCCAAGAAGAAGTTGTACTTGCTAATAGACTCTCTAGTCAGCAAGGGAATAAAAGTTATATCCCAACAAATCTTTGGGATAACCAATTAACCTTGTCCAATCTCATTTCCATTTTATCAATCTTAAGCCTTTGATTAAAAGTAGGATAACCCTAATTCTTAACACCTTAAGACTAGGTATCCTTTTATCTCATATCCTATATGAAGTACTTAAGATTAATTTGGAAGTGAACTTATCCAAGAGATGGACTGCTATAAGGAGAATGTAGCCTCACAGGTTAAGTTACAATTCAACATAGTTTATCAATTACAGACCATGTCCAACAAGGTCCAATTCATTATCTCCAACATTTCATCAAGCATCAAAGTACCAGAATGAGTCAATGAAATAACTATGTTATTTTTCTTTGAGATACTATCAGAAATTGAAGCTAAGAACTCTCCATGATCTCATCATTGAGACTTACTTTTCATTTCTAATTTTGATTTACTATAATTCTGAATTCTTTGAACACTTCAAACGGTTCAGATATACACTTATGACAATCATAAGTATATGTAAGGTAGCTAAAGTCCTTATTGGGCTATTTCGCCAAATGGCCCATGTACATCCCTATGTACAAAACCCTAAATATTTGTGGTCCTTTGACTTTGTCCTACAAAAGGTGATTTGATCATTTTTAAGAACACAAGATTCATGTGCGGGGATTGTCCCGGGGCCTCAAGAGCTCACCAGTCCTTCATTCACCAATTGTGTGATTCTTGTTTCTCCACTATGACCTAATCGCAAGTGCCACAATAATCTAGAGTTATCAGTATCTCTAAATCTCTCATATTACTCGTTTATCTGTCATTATCCATATAAGACTTTATTCATTAATTTACTAGTGTCATCTCATTTATTTCCAAAATAAATGAAACACATGAACAACAATTATTCCAAAATTAATGAACACCCAAATGGGTAAATGAGAAGACGAGATGTATTTATAGAGGACATCCATTTCTCTTCAAACTCTTTGAAGTCCTTTGGATTTCCTCTATTATTAGTTCTCATTTCTTGCAGTGGAAATAATTATCAATCAAGTTTCAACTTTCCAGATCTACCCTTGATATATGACTTTCATTTCCAAGAGTTGTGTCAAATGTATTCACACGGAAGAAATCCATTATGAATGACAAGAGAGAATTATGAATTGACTTTGATGATTAGATTTGTCTGCATATGATAAACCATGAATAAACTCATGGACTCAAGATACTCACCTTGAGAACACATGCTCTCAAATCAATCCCTCTAGTTATCCTTTATTTGAACAATTTTCTAGATATCTCATATCTATCACTAGATATCTCATATCTAGTTGTCCTATCTTACTCACTTCACAACTCTTGTAAGTAATTAATGATGGATACATTATCCATGCTCTCTTGCTTCTTTTTGACAATTTATTTTGGGCATCTAGAACGTGTATGACTTTATCAGATTTGAGAACAATTCTCAAAACATTGAGCTAATCATCGAAGTTTGGTCTAGTCAAAATAAAAGGTTGGGTTCACATCCGATATTATATGTAGCAGTAATTTCTAAGAATTTTAGATAATTATATCATTAACCATTTGATTTGGATCTTTAAATCAAATAGTAATCCCTGCTAAATGTTTTGAATCCCACACTTTCCTAGTGGAAAACGAAAAAACAATATGGTGTTTTTCTTAGTGGAATTGGGGGCCCATTCACTTTAACCCACCTCATATTTTAGATTTTTGGTGAAGTTAAAACAAATAGGTGAATAACCTTTTATTCAATGTATCTCATACAAATTCCAATTATTCTTGCCTCCAATCCTTTCGACCTCACATTATAGATTTTTGGTTTCCAAGATTGTTTAAGTTAAACCCATTATCTTGGAAATTTGGATCAATGCAATACCGACATCTCACATGATAGATTTTTGGTTGCCAGTAAGAATCCAAATTTTCCACAGTTCATGCTTATATATACTTAGTTCATATGTTGATACAAATAAATAACCCATTTGTGTCCATAGCCAACTACTTACTTGCCCAACACACAAACCAATCTACGATAACGGAAGGCAATGATATAATCTACTCAAGACTACACCATTATTAACTTAATATTTAGTTTGGGAAGGTTTGCTGGTCTTTAGTTTAGGTCTTACTTTTTACATGCTTCTAATTTCAATTTATCGCATAAATAAAATAGAAATATACATGTATTCATCATATATTTATCTCATAAATAAATAAATAAATGCATAAAATAAAATAGGATGATCATGGACTAGGAGCACTATCAACCCGAGCCACTGGGTTAGATACCTAAATCAAATAAAGGGCCCACAAGATAGATTCATGGGTTGCTCCTCATCGGTTTCACAAAACTCCTTTTGTGAACTGGGCTCACCAACTCTTGATGTCATCATCTTGATCTTCCATTACATTTATGTACATAGATTCCTAATCTAGTGGGGATACATAAATGAGAATAGGGGTTTTACATCTTTAAAATGGGGATAAGAGGCATGCAAGCTCCATTTTAAAATATTACATAAAATCCAAAATGGGTAAATAAATAAAATAATGACATTCATCCATTCAAACATCTAAGACTAGTCCATGATCACCTACAAACATAGCAAATAATAATGAAAAACAATCCACGAATATAGCACAATTAGTTTCCCAATATAATCTCATTATATTAGATTTATCCAATTAATAAACACCTTTATTAATTTGAATCCTTAAATATCTCATATTTAAATAAATATAATCTCATTATATTTATAGTAACTAATTAATAAACAATTTATTAATTAAATATAGGTATAGCACAATTAATCTTTCTAATATAATCTCATTATATTAGGTTTATCTATTTAATAAACTCTTTATTAAATTAATTCCATAAATATCTCATATTTGCAAAATATAAATATAATCAAATTATATTTAATAATTAATAAACTATTTATAAAGTGTCAAAAAGTATTTGGGCTTCTTTAATTATTTTTCAAACAATATAATTAAAACTTAGTCCAAAATAATAAAATAAAAGTCCAACTTTTATTTTGTTTCAGTCCAAGTCCAAGGAAAAACAACAACCCAATTCGGACATTAATATTAGTCCACACTAATATTATTTAGTCCGAATACAACTTGGCCCAATACAGACCACCAATAGGTTCATACTTATTTTAAAATAATTTTAAAATAGTCCAAATCTAGCCCAAATCAAATATGCCCATTCAGCCCAAAGTAGAAATAAAATAAAATCTCAATCTTTTAATTGCTAGCCCAACCCAAACAATAAAACAAGTCCAACTTATTTTATTAAATTCAGATTTTAAAGTTGTCCAAACTATGAGCGTAGCCCAAAAGATTAAAACAGAAATAACCCAACACCTTGGGTTTGGGTTCCGCTTTGGATCCAACTACGGATCCAACCCGTTTAGGATTCGAGCCGGGTTAAAAACCCTACCCAAATCAGAAACATTTTCCCTTTTTTTTTCTTTCTTCTTCTTCCCTCTGCGTCGCCACCCCACCCCCTTCACTTCTTTGTTGAGCCTCCATCGCCGCTGCCACCATGGCAGCGGTTGCTGCTGCTGTTCGTGACAGCAGCAGTCAGCGCGAAGGCTAAGCCTCGCGCTGTTGGCTGCTTGTGAAGCAGCCATGGCTGCTGCTACCATGGCAGCAGCCAGTTGCTCCTGCAGCGACAGCGGCACTGCCGTCGCTGGCCCGCAGCGACAACGGTACCGTTGTCATCGTCGTTGTCATCAGCGAAAGGGTGGGGGTTTTTCGCGATTGAAAATCTGATTTTCAATTTAAAAAAAAAAAAAAATTTAAAACAGTTTTTGATAAATAATAAAACACTTTTATTAATTCAAAAGCACAGTTTAAACTGAAACTATTTCAGATAAGGACTCTTGTTAAAACTACTTTGACAAATCCACAAAAACACGTGAGGAAAATGACTGTGGGCTAACTTCCAGTTAAACAAGAATCATGGGCAGGAAGATTAATAATTTCACAAACCATTAAATCTTTTGTTTTACATGAGCAGTTCTAACAACTATCAATATGACACATAGTTTCAAAAACTATTAATTTCACGAACAGTTTCATAAACTATTTATGATATTTTAATCGTGCAATACTTTGTGCTATAGACGAATAACTACGTAAAAGGCATGAACGGTGGCTCTGATACCACTGTTGGAAATCATGCATGGTATTTAAATTTTTTATAATTAAATAAAACGTAGCCGAAACAAATAATAATACTCATGCATCCGTTCATGGCAAATTACGTAGATTACAACATGCATAAATAATCAACTATTAATTACGCATTAAAGATTTAAGGATTACCTTTCCATGATGATGAATCTGATGTAAAATCTGAAAGCTCCTCAAGTGTGAAGTCTGTAAAAGTATCCACACAGAATCTGCACCCTTAATTGGATTTCACCCCAACTAGGTTTTCTAGATAAATTCTACATATTATTCTGACTATGATTTTTGTGCTAGCTAAACCTGTGTCAAAATATTACAATATATAGAAAACATACATGACCTAGGGCCACATATGGGTCAATCTTAAATAGACCAGTCTTCGACTTATAATAACCAGATCAATATCAAGTTACTACGAACCCAGTTAAATTAATATTAGGACGATCCTAAAATTAATTTAATCTTTTCTCTAATCCAATTAATCTGCAAATTCCATTTGTGTGTAACATCTCGAGTTCATAATTAATTGGCAGCGAAATAATATTAATTCAATTAATATTTAATTAGAACTCTTCTAATTTATTTCTCGTAAGTCGTGAGTGATATCTAGCAGTATATCATGACTACCCAATTAATAATGAAGTGAAATTCTACGAACCCTTTAGTACCAATTATGCAATCAATTTCTTCTGTATAAATTATTCCGATTGAGCTAGAGTCATGGATAGGGTTGTCAAATTCTATTACTCAATCATATATCCAAATCTATTTAACCAGTAACTTATGAATAATACGTGGAACAACTTCTACTATTCTACCTCGGCCAAGGATTTCTAGTTACTCAATTAATAGATCGCATATGATCCCTAATTGATAGATTCCATATCTACACACACCTATCTCCATGCCGGAATAGATCGTAACCACTGAGTATATTATTCAATCCTTGATGAGGACTAGCTTTATTGCACCAGCAAATTATGTTATCCCTAACACAAGATAACCGTGGTGTCTCAGGTCTAAGGACTAATTGCACCATTACATTGTACAACGAATTATTGATCATTCCATGTAATTCGTTGTACTCGCAATCATATCCAGTCACTTGTTCTCAACAAGCACTTATGCATCTACCCTCACGATATGAGACAAATCGCCCAAATCAATATCCCATATTATCTGGATGGTAGACTGCAATCCGATTTTTCGGATAAATTAACGCCCAATTAATTTATCCTACGATCGGGGACTATTTTAGAATATATTTATGAATATAGATTCTGTCACTCATATCCTTACTCTTAAGGATAGAATCTATAAATATTATTCTAAGGACTCTTATTTAAATAATTAATTGCATTAATTATATTTAAATAAAATACCCACATGAAATAAATAATATAATTATTATATCTTAAAATTGGCATTTAGGGCATATAATCCAACAGTAACAAGGGTTATAAAGTGAACTGAGCTAATCAAAAATCATGTTCGACATTTAACCAAAAAAATTGTAACTTGTTTATTTACCTAACACTCATTTTTTTTTTCTCTAATAGAGTACAAGGGAAAAGATTTTTGTTAGGAAGCATAAATTGACAAATTCTGTAACAATTTTTTTTTTTTTTTTTTGTAAAAATGAGCTACTTTTAACTCAATAGGAAATGTTAGCTAAAAATTAGAGCAAAAACTAGATGCTAATAGTAGAACTCGTAACACATCATAAATGTATTTTATCTCTATTCACAATTTCTCCTCCTTTTATTTAGTTAGATTTTCTTAATTTTTTATTCAATTTCAACATAAATGAAATGGGAAATTCTAAGATGTGGATAAATGAATATGTGAGAGAAAATGTATGTGTTAAACATGTCGTCAGTGTTCATCCTGAACCAGGATCGAACTAGACGCTTATGACAGAACTCTTAACCACAAAACAAATGTATTTTATCTCTATTCACAATTTCTTTTCTAACTTGGATAAGGTTCCTCAAAAATCTTCAATCCCAATATCTTTTTATATGCTACTACTATCTACTAAGAAATAATAAGCAAAGAATTTAAAAAATTAATGCAAAAATATTATTGGGTAGAAATTAGTCATTAACTCATATACATGGAATTATATATCTCACCTTTATTAAAATTTATCAACAAAATGGGGTTTAATATTTTTTTCTCTTATGGTAGATTTTTAATACAACAATTATTATTTTATCTTATTGCTTATATTCAAAAAATTCATTTAAGAGTAAGGTTGGATTATTGAACCAAAATGAAGAAAAATGTTATTTCTTTTATAAACAAAGATTGGTATTCCAATTAGATAATTAAGACAAAGATAGATTTCCTATTAATTTTTCTTCAAAACTATATATATTACTTGTTTGCCAATTTCCTCAATTTCTTACCTTCTCGTAGCGATGACAATAGGACAGGGAGACTTATCCTCAGGTCTTGTTCTTCGGGTCATCCTAACATCCTTCCCACCTGTGTATCCTTCCACGCCATTCCTCACCCTTACCCATCCCAATTTTTTTTTGGAGAATAGGGATTACTTACAACTGGTTTTTTTTTTGTTATTCTTTTAAACCGTGAAATTTTGAGAATTTAAACCATGCAATTTTAAATCATAAACTAAAATTATAATAAAAAATGCATATGAATATAAGTGTTAAATAAAATTCAAATATGAACTAAATATTGAGTTGTATGCTTTCAACTTTATAGTAAAAATAACATTATAATAGCTGAGTTTTAAGAATCTAAAATAAGTTTTGACTAAAACCATTATAGGATAACTAGATGTAGAAAAAGAAAAAATTATTTGTAATATTGGATGTGCATTGGTTACTCTAATCTCTCTCCTTTTTTTCTTTTTCTTTTTTGTTATTGGATGTCTACGCATTAGTAGTGATCACAACTCTATTCTTAAATATTGGTATGTATTCTATTTTTTCACATTAAAATTTTTTAAGATATTACCCTTAATTTTATTGTTTAAAACTATCTTGAAGTACGGAAAACTACTAATAATTTTTTTTTCACTGTGACCAACATTAAATAGAGGTGGCATTTTGACAAAAAAAATTGTAAAGGTAAGTTATGATACATAGTCTCTTGATTAAAAATAATAATTATATAATTATTTTGTGTCATATTCATTTGCTTTCCAATTCTAATAAAACTTTGTCTAATATCATTTTTTTAAACTTTTATATTTATAATATTGAGATTT
This sequence comes from Budorcas taxicolor, assembly GCF_023091745.1. Taxonomy (NCBI): domain Eukaryota; kingdom Metazoa; phylum Chordata; class Mammalia; order Artiodactyla; family Bovidae; genus Budorcas; species Budorcas taxicolor. Next base: position 14,271 of record NW_026291986.1, on the reverse strand, counting down.
TAGTACATATATAAAAACAGGAGCACAAAATTAGTAGGGAAGGTTATGCAAGGCAGAAAATACTTATCCTTGTCCCTTGCCCTACCATCACGCAAAGATTGATAATTAATCAACAACTGACACTTCCGGACTCATTCCTCATTTTTGTACTCAAAGACTTTCCTCATTTACAACAGGGACAAAGTAAGTACTCACAAAATTCATCCTCGATTGTGAGTCATATCCCTTTATAGAATTGGCATTTGGGCCAACCCATCCCACAAGAGTTATGGATTGAGAGAACTGAGCTCAACTTGACCCAAGCTTTTCCCATCCCACAAGAGTTATGGATTGAGAGAACTGAGCTCAACTTGACCCAAGCTTTTGGTAAGCTGAGTTGAGTTGGGTTTATTTTTTAAAATATAGGACCCAACTTGACTCACAAGCCTACTGTTACAGGTCACGAGTTTGCCTAGGCCATATATACACACACACACACACATACACACACACATACACACACATACATATATATATATATATATATATATACTTAGCAAAAATATACACACATGTATATATATAATAACTAAAAAAAGTAATTAGTGGTATTTGGATAGTTGGATTAATAAATAAAAAAAATCTAAGTAAAATTTAAACTTAACTTTTTTAAGAAAAATTAATTTAGCAGTTAACGACACACTAGTAGATTGGTAACGTTAACATAAGTGATAAAATATTACATAACAAGTTACAATCTCAAACATTATACAAACACTTGAGAAAGTTAGTGGATAAGTTTCTATTTTGTTATGCTTCTTGTACGAGTACTTGCAACTTGTAATTATTATTGTTATTTTCTTAAAAGTAGTTATTATTATTACAATATAAAGGCTACTATTTGAAATTTATTTATTTATTTATTTTTTAAAATGTAGACTTGTAATTAATTTTTTTTTTCAAAAATAATTGTTGGTTGAAGCTTGTCGCAAACTTACAATGATCCATACTTACATTGCTTAATGCACATTATTTCAAATGTTTTCATTTATAAATAAACTCGAGTTATGTTGGGGCTGAGCTTGGTTGGGCTGGTTTCTAGTCAAAATGAGCATAGACTCAAATGGGGTGGATTATAAGTTTTATGGCTCAACTCAACTCACTAATATATGATGGGTTGGGCTGAATAGAGCCCAATTTTACAAGATTGAACTTAGATTGAGTTTGGGTTCTCGTGTACTAACTTGTGCTGTGCCAACCCAACCCAACCCAAATGCTAGTTTTACCCCTTATCTCAAACCACCAAAAAAAAAAAGGAACTTTATATCAACAATTCCAAATGGCAAAATCCGCCAGGTTTTAGACTGTAATTACAAAATTTCCTTAATAAATCCGAAAAATTATAAAATTTCTCAATCTTTATTTCCTCAAAACCTTCTCTCTCTTTCTCTCACACGTACCACACACACTGAAAAATAATGGAAGACGATGACGAGTTCGGAGATCTGTACACCGACGTCCTCCTTCCTTTTACGACGCCGTCTCAATCCCAACAACAAAAGCAACACCACCAAGACGAAGCTAACGCAACTGCCGCCACTAAAACGACGTCGTTTGATAGCCACCGCCCGATCGATCTCAACAATATCAATAGCGATGACGATGAGATTCTTTACGGAGCTCCCAATTCCAATTCTGCCCCCTAATTCTAATAATAATAACTATAACAGTAATAATAATAATAATTGTTGTAAATTAACTGCAAAAGACAACAATAGTATAAAGAAAGAACTGAAACTGTTATTGATTTTTGAATGATTTACATTTCAATTATACTTCTCTATTTATAGAGTTTCAGAAGCTAGTAGCTGATAACTGCAAGCTGCTTACACTGCTGCTTGTAAGCTGCTAATGATTGCAAGCTGTTTACGCTGCTACTTGTAAGCTGCTTAGTAGTAGGTGACTACAAGCTGCTTACGCTGCTACTTGTAAGTTGCTTAGATCGATATTGAATATCCACCAATCGATATTTTATAACACTCCCCCTTGGATATTCATTATAAAATATGTCTCATTAAAACCTTGTCAAGAAACCCAGTGGGATAAAAACTTGACTAAGGAAAAAGAGTACATAATCTTCAACCTCATGGGCAACAAAAAAAAAACTCATGGGCAATTCAAGTGCTTGCATAGTTGTATGCATCTATTGGGGAGTCCAATCCAGATAGTCTTCAGAACCTTACAATTAGATCTATCAAATTGAAATTCACATAATTATTTTAAGATGTAGATCTTTTGTTTGTGTGACTTGCTGAATTTGCATCAAAGATAAACAATTGATAAGAAAATTCATCAGAAGTTCTGGCTTGTGAAGAATATTCTTTTAGTTCTGCACATTACATGTTCGAAGCAAGGCATGACATATATATATATATATATATATATTATATATATAATGCTTGTCTATGATAGATGTTAGAATGATATTCTAGACTTTGAAATAGGATCAGTTGGATTAATTATTTGTAAAATGAATGTACAACAGTTAATGAATTGCTACTGAAATCTTTATTGCGCCGTAGATATGTAGGAATATATCTATATACTAGGGAAATCAATATCAGATTGAACTATTCTCACATGTTTACATGAATATGCTGCAATTGTGTTTTCTTAGGTTTACATTAACTTTGTATATCTTTATCTATAGAAAAGTGGAACAAAACTTGGTTTGATTTATGTTTGTCTATGTAAAGTGACGGAGTAGAAATTCCTTTCACTATCAAATGACTTATTTTATATGAATATATATGGAGTAATGTAAATGTTATTTGACTAGTTTATACTGGCATGTTTAGATTGGTGCATTGGATATTTCATTCATTGGATTGTTGATACTATAGAGCTAAGAAGAGAGGGTTGAAGATTTCAATTGCAAGAAGAGGAGATGAATGGCTGGATCATTTAAACGAGCGTTAGCAATTACAATTTCTTGTTTAGTATTCTCTTATACTTTATAATTTTTTTTTTCAACTGTGAGCCTTAAAAGCTTGAGTTACACTTGTGTTCTTTCTAGGGATTAATAAGCACAATTTGTTCTCTCTCTTCTTTCGTTTATCATTTGCAAACAAGAATAGCACTAAAGACATTACTTGAGAAGGGACAATTCTCTCGTGTCTAGTTCAACCTCATGGGCTATTCAAGTTAAATTTTTAGCTGTATGCTTCTATAGGGGACTGGAAATGCAAAGAGTCTTTGAGAATTTTACAGGTAGATATATATTTTCTGTCCAACTTCACGAATAGATCTACTCATAACATTATTCCATCATGAGTAAGATTTAACAATTGTTAATTATTTATACAATTACACTACAAAAAAGCTGGATTCTGCGACGGGTCGTCGCCAAACCATCTCTATATTGGCGAGGGCACGATGAAGGGAAATGATGACGCCATTTTTTTGACGGGACAGAGATGGGACGGTGTCAGACCAAAACACCTGTCACCAAGCTGTCACAGACAGAGACGGCTTTGTTTCTCGTCTCCAACTCAGTGACGGTGAAAATACGCCTGTCACGATTTTCGTGACCGCTCGGTGATTAATATGTCCGATTCCGGTATTTGAAGACGGTACAGTGAGGGGAACGTCACCGTCCGTCGCCATGCCGTCACAATTATATGTAGGTGATCCAGCTCAATTACAGTCTTTGATTTTTTAAAATTAACAATGCCACCAAACACTGAATCGATGTACAACCATATTTTTTCAATATTAGTACCATTTCACTCATAGATTATTAACGTGAAGTGCTGACAAACGACGTGAGTTAGTAATCAAATACTATGTATTATTTGATATTAACTACTATATGAGACAAATGTTTTTGTTGTGGGGTGCAAACTACATGATTTTATTTTATAATCATAAGATAATGTGTTCTTACATTATCGGAAATTAACTTGAGTTATCACCATACAAAAGAGAAATTCACAAGATACACACACATATCCATCCTTGGATATTACATTTCATAGATATCCATAACTACCAGTTTTTTACATAATTATCACTCGAATAACTTCGGCAAAAGGATGCGATACATTTGATCCACATTTCTTTGATGGTGTTGAGCTCTAGAAATGTAACCCTCTTCCTTTGGGGTTCATTCACATCAAATCGACCTACAACTTTGCTGCTGCTTGCCTTCGATTTTTCACATTTTGTTGTTTGGTTCTCCTTTTTAACGGTAACCCACTGACCTTGAATCTCCTTACTCATCGTTCATAAGTAATGTGTATGCACTGAATTTAAGCTTCATAAAATATAGAAGACCTAACAAGAGTACGGTGATTTCTTTATATAGAAGTAAAAGTGGTTAAGAATTTTTTGAGGGCTTGGTGAGGGCTCTTCTCCAAATTATTGGCTCCATCTGCATGTGACTATTCGTATATGTGAATAGTAAATTGGCAAATTATTGGTTACAATGAATAGCTAATAAGAAAACTTTTTGGCAACCGGTCGTCATATATATTGACTCTTGGTGTATTATTTTCAGCAAATTATACATTGTGGTTCGTTTTTACTACCATTTCCAAAAAAAATCATTAATTTCTCTAAATGCGCGAGAGTTTTACAACGATTACTACATCCATTTGTCAAATCGATTACGAAATCCAAAAAACCACGACGTACAATTTATGTACATAAAACGCTATCTTGTTGCTCAATCACGACATACACAATTTGTATTATTGATGTTTAACGTTTAATATATGTAATAGGAACTACATTAACTTTTCTTCACCATGCATATAATTTTTTTTTATAAAAATTTATAATTTTTCAACAATTATATTTCTTATTTTTTTAATAAAACAATACATTCCATTTATATATATGTCTGTTTATTAAAAAAAATTATTTTTGTTACAAATCGTAAATTTTGCTATTATAAGTTCAAATTTTAAATTTTTTAAAAAAAACTTGTAGTCTCCGTATTTGGAGACGGGGACCAGTTTCCCGTCTCCAAAATGGAGACGGGTCTATTCCCTGTCTCCAAAATGGAGACGGGGTCTGTTCCCCGTCTCCATTGGAGACAGGCAACCAGCCCGTCTCTATTTTAGAGACGGGGCCCGTGCCCGTCTCTAATAGAGACGGACGTAGGCCCCGTCTCCAAGAGTCCCACTACAGGGCCTCTTTTAGAGATGGGCTAGTTGCCCGTCTCCATGTTAGAGATAGGCAACTAGCCCATCTCCATGTTGGAGGCCCACGATGTGGGCCTCTATTAAAAAGGAGAAGGGCAACAAGCCCGTCTCCAATATTAAAATGAAGACGGGATAAGGAGACGGACAACTTGCCCATCTCCATTGGAGACGGGCTTGGTGCCCATCTCCAAGAGGCCCACGCTGTAGGCGTCTATTAATTAGGAGACGGCCCGGTTTGTCACTGGGCCGTCGCCCAATTGAAATTAATAGAGGGCTGACGAACAGCCCTCTGTTAATTTCATTTCAACCATAACCCCCCATCCCTTTGGCCAAAAATACCTCTACCCCCACCCCCTACCTCCTTACCTCCCCACCTCTTTGTTAATTTCATTTCAACCATAACCCCCCATCCCTTTGGCCAAAAATACCCCTACTCCCCACCCCCCACCTTCCAACCTCCCCACCTCCCCACCCCTCTAAGACCTCTTCCCACCAATTTTTGCAAGGTGTTATTGTGTTTCTTTTTCTATTTGTATATGTGATATATATATATATATATATGTGTGTGTGTGTGTGTGTGTGTGTGTGTATTTATGTACTATGTATGTATATATCTGTGCAAACTCCACATCTCCCATGAATATATGCATTTTTATTTATGTAAATATATGTATGTATTTCTTTGTATAATATGTGTATATATTCTGAAATTTTTTAATATGTTATGAATATGTAAAATATACATTATGCCTATATATATATATATATATATGAATGTTTTTATTTTCGGATTTATTAGGTTTTTTTATTTTCGGATTTTTTTTTTGGTTATCATGTATGTTTTTTAAGATTGTGTTATTGTTAAACTATAAATTTATATGAATGTAGGTTTTTTTTTTGATTTATTAGGTTTTTTTATTTTTTATTTTTGGTTATCATGTATTTTTTTAATATTGTGTTATTGTTAAACTATAAATTTATATTAATGTAGGTTATTATTATTTTTTTTTTTATCATTTTCAGATTTATTAGGTTTTGTTTTTTTCGGTTATTTTATTTTTTTAATTTGTTTGTGGTGATCATGTATTCTTTATTTAATTTTTTTTATTGATAAACTATAACTTTTTATGAATGTAGGTTTTTTTCCGGATTTATTTAGGTTATTTTTTTCCGGTTTAATCAATTATTTATTGGTTATAATTAATTGTTTTAAAGTATTATAATTTTGCAAAACATTTGTAATTCTTTTATATAGTTTACATACTTTTGCGGTTGTTGATATAAAATTCGGATAATTGTAAACCATAAAATACTTGTATTGTTATAATAAACAATAAAACTCGAGTTGTCACATATTTATGTTGCGTAACCTTGTAGATTGTATTGTGGCGAATTTGCGTAGTTCATTATGCTCTCAATTCAACTAAGTGAATTGAATTGAGTATTCTTTATTACTGTTGCTGTGGAAATCTTTTACGTGCAGGTATTGGATTATTCACGGTACAGAGGAGACTCTGTCCGTTTGTCGCGTCTAGACTTTACATCTATATTGGGGTTTGGTTTGGGGCGTGACATCCAATATTTCGACTTGAGTATTTTATTCATATATTTTTGTTTCTATATTTGTGGGAAGTTTGCTAATATGATAAATTTTTATGTATTTTCAGCATTTTCACATTGGACTTGTTATATCCGTATAAAAAGGTTCGTGTTTTCTATCAATTTGAATAATATCTCTCAACTTTAATTAAATGTTAACTTGTTCATCAGTTTTAAGTTACAAAATAGTAAGATGTAAAGTTTATGCGTTCAATAATATGTTGAATGTTGGGTGATTTTATTGTATATATTTGTCATGTTGTGAAGTTTTTTGCATGCTAATGCTCACTCATACAGCATGTATTAGATCTCTATTAATAACCTATTACGTAACTCGTATAATGCAACAACATTTATCCAATTGCTCAGTGCATCATTTCATGGAGTCAAATCGTGAATGGATGTATCAGAAATGGCTTGACGGTAATCTTAATGAGGCCTTTATCAGAAATGATTGTGACCCATATGATGATGAAAATGATGATGATGACAATGACGATGATGACAATGAGGATGATGATGAGGATGAGGAGGAAGAGAGGGAACATTCAACCTTCCGCAATCATGACCGTGACAATGAGAGAAATGATGATTTTTGAAAAAAACATAGGTTAGGGCACAAATATTTGTCATGGTTGTATTTCAATTGATCAAGCAGTGATTCATAGTGTTATACATAGATCTAGGACAGTTATGGTATGTTATGTTACGTAATTACATTTTTTCAGTCAATATATATATTATTTATATATTCTAATTCTTTTGTGTCAAAACAGACAATGGGAGGCGGTGAAGATCCAACTCGCAAGGGGAAAAAACAATTGAAGCAGAGCAGTTTGTTAGGAAAAAGGACATCTTCGACTCATACCCCCCCTTATTGTGCCCGAGACGCAGCGATTCAATCTGGCCGGACCGAATGACGTATCACAATTAGGTGGCTGTGGATCTATAGGTGCACATCACGTGAGTGGTCGTGGATCCACAAGTGCACATACAGTAACTGACCGTGGTACTGGTAATGTCTCTGTGGTTGTTTGGCGTGGTTCATCTAATTCATCAGTGGGAATGCGACATCGAATCCCAGACGATGCACAGCCCCAACAAGAGCAGCTATATGTATAGGCCACGTCCACTAGTCATAATGAACAACACTGTTCATCATCTAGACTACTATAGGAGTTACATGACTTATGTGTAGATGGTGCTGGCTGTGACACCCGAGAATTTCACCCTAAACTTATTATAATCGTTGCATACTTATGTGCGCATTTCTACGTGCATCATTTTTCTTGTTTAATTGATTTTGTTGTGGGTTACTATTCATAATATTTTCGACTGTTTCGAAAGCTTGATTTTAAATTTTTCCTAGGTCACTCGACATTTAAAAGGAACCAAGAAATTTTTGTTTTGAACTTTCGAGCTTAGGGGTATGCGTTTGAAAAATATTTTTTCCGTAAGCTTTGAATAGTGTTACGTTAGAATAGTGCTAGTTATTAATTAAAAAGCATTTGTAATTGCAATTAGCCTTAATTGATCAATATTTGAGACTACAAAGCTTAGGAAATTAATTATATACAACATATAAAACAACTAACTCATAAAAATTAAAAGCCACATAACATATTAGTCATCAAAACAATTTCAAAAATTCCATCCATGTCCCCTGCTGGCCGTCCACTTCAAGAGTGGAAAGGAGAGATTTTTGCTTCAACATCCATGCACTTTGAGCTATTAGATTGATCTTGGGAGGATTTTGAGCAACTTAGGACCTTCAACAAAGCTTCTACATCTTCAAAATTGTGAGGGAGTCTCATTTTTTTGATGTTAAAGTTTACGTGCATATGTTCAATTTTATTGATTTGTCAATTATAGCTATATATCTTGTTATGAATGCTTCCTATGAGTTATTTAAAGTCTCTAGAGCTAACTTTTGTGGTGTGATAACAAATTTAATGGTTGAATGTTGAGATTGATCAAAGAGGTGATGAATAGTGCCTAAAACTAGGGTTTTGAGAAAATTGGATAATTTGCTTGAATTGATGCCTCAATTAGGTGCTCTAGACCCTAGGGAAGGTAATTGAAAAGCCACGTTAGGTTGAATCACCCGAATTTGAACTTTAGTGCATAAATCGCTTACTTTAAAAAGGGGGTTTTGCACGTTAGGCAATCCGGGCAAATTTGGGCATCGATTTGGGTATCCTTGAGCTAAGGAAGCACCTTTGGTGCTTTCGTTTTGCGAAATTGGGGTTCGGTTAGTATGGCTATAGTTCAAACCCGTTCGGGGCCTTCCCGAACTTTTACTTCAAAAATGAGTTTTAGTGACTTTAAAGGGTACCTTTGAGCTTAATTAGGAATATAGAAAGACTAGGGTAAGATTGGGAATCTCGAACCATGCTTAGGAGAAAGAAAGCTCGGTTAAAGAAAGGGGAAAAGTAGTTTTAGCCTTTTAGTTGCAATTGGAACTTGTTGTGTGTTAGTAATGCTTTGCATTGAATATTTAGGATCTATTTAAGTTATTTGAGTAGATTATTGGAATTAATTGTGTGGATTGCTTCTTTTGGCATCTATTAGTTAATATCGTGCATATATGAACTTTTATCGTGCATATATGTGAGGGCGGCCTACTTTGTCGTCCCTCTTACGTGTTATGTGATATTATTGATTGCTTGTGACTTGTTTTGGGTTGCGCAACCTTTATCGGACATGGTAGCGTCGAGAAACACGGGCGGCATCGGGCTTGCCGTGCTCCCTCGACTACCATGGTGCCTATTCCCTTCTCGTTGAGGCATACTCCACTACCCAGAGGCGTGGTTCACCTGCTGGGCATGGACCTACCTCGGGAGAAAGGGTCATAGGATCGGGATACATCCGGAGTATCCCAATTGTGGTGTTTGGGGTTTGCCGGCATGTTCGTGATACTCGTGGATCGTGGCTCGTGGATGAAGACTTGGAAGTGGAACCGTATCCTTTTAAAGTGATTAATAGTTTGATTTATTGTCTTGATGGTTTATGTGTCTTGTATATATGTTTACTTGTGTTGTATATCATATTGCACGTTTACATGCTGCATCACCTCCCTCGCTGGGCAACTTTGTTGCTCACTCCTCATTTGAAATGTTTCAGGAGAAGCTAAGGTGAATCCCCAGCTGTTAGAAGTAGGAGAAGAGGAGGAAGTTCAAGTAGATCATAATCAGTGATCTTGTGTGCTGAGGTGGATTTTATGTGCTTCTTACGTGGAGTTCTTGTTATTAATGTATTTTGAGACCTTAGAGTCTTGTATATATATGTCTAGTGGATGTGTATTAGGATGTTAAAGAAAGTTGTTGGATTGTAATAATGAATTCTAGACTTTAATTTTCCCTTGCATGCTTGGAGTGTTTGTTAATCTTCATATGAAACTTAGAAGTTTATTGTATTTAATTACTTATGACTAAAACCAACTTATCTCGCATGCTTGTGTGCTTTAGTAGAAAATTGTTGCTCCAAGGCTTGGATGGCCTTGTGATTGTGTTTTGGCTTTGGAGTTATTGTGGATAAGTTGTTGCTTTTAGTTCAGATGTCTTGAATGAATGTTTACAGGTATCAGTTTTGTCCTTGGTACAGAGGAGACTATGTCCGAGTGACGAGTCCGAGCCTGACTATTAACGTGGGGTTAGGTTCGGGGCGTTACACTGGCTCTTCAATACCCAGTGGTGTGCAATTTTCTAATATGACCGAGTCCTCGCACGCTGCTGAAAAATGGGCTGCAGGTATTGAAGATCGGCAATTTAATAGATTCCAGTCTCTAGCTGATTATACGGTATGGCAAAATGACAAGCGACGCTATGTGAAGGTCGTAGGAAATGGGTATGTAATAGTTCACACCTGAATTTTAAATATTCTTTTTTTTGTACCCTAATATACATGTTTGGATTATGTTATATTGTATAGATGGGATCCATATAACACCGTCAAAGGTGTTACAAGAGCTCTACATTCCGGGTATATAGAGCTGTGGTTGACATACAGACAGGTCCCAAGTGATACAAAGAAATTATGATTCAAATATTTTAGGGTATGAACTGTTAAAGCAATATATGTTGTGGGAACTATTGTACAATTGTATATATAATTGTTGAATTATATGGATGATAATATTAATGCTTTCAGAGGGAGTACAAATGGTTTCCAAGTGATAAAGTTGAAGTTTGGCGCAAGTTTGAATCTACTGCAAGACGCTGAATTTCAAATTTGACAAACAAAGGATGGACAAGAATGAAAAAGCTAGATTTCATACCACTTGACACATGGAACAAAATGCTGGAGCTATGGCAAAGGCCAGAATGGCAGGAAATCTCAAGGAGAAATTCAGACAATTGAAAGCCCAATCCGTCTACTCACCATTTGGGTTCAATCCCAACCCATGAGGCAGCTAGAAGAATGGTATTGATTTAGTAATACAATATTGTTTACGTATATATGTTATGTGAAGGAATAAAAATTCGCCGAAATACACAATGATATGTACGTTGATTTGGTCAATTGTTATTGTAGGAAAAAGAACTAGGGAGGATAGTGACTTATGCGGAGGTGTTCAAGAAGGCTCATCACAAGGGGACTGATGGACCATACACAGACTCTCGGGCTGAGCAAACTATGGTATGTATTATTCATGTAATTTCTAGAAGAGGTAGCAATGCATAGGGTTTATGTTGAAGATAATTTGGGATTCACAGTATTGGCCTAAAGGTTTGTTGGTTTTGCAAAGTATTTATAATTGATAAAGCTATTATTCCAAAGGGAAAACATACTTCGTGATTTGTGAGCATGAATATGGCTACACGGTGACCAAACATTTCACAAATGGAATATGGTTACTTGTTTTACCCTGTTGAGTTGTATAATGTATTTAGAAATGAATATTTAGGGTTGTAGTAGCTGATAATCATTTGGTTGTATCTCACATCGGTTATGTATTACTAACTTGTTACTAATGTATTTGTAGGCTTGTTACGACGAAATGCTCCAAATGGCTAGGAATGCATCTGAATCAGACTCGAATCCAACGCTTGTGGATGAGAACGGAGTATTTTTGCAGGTTGTTGGACCACCACGCAAAGGTCGGATATACGGGGTAGGTTCTTAAGTATCCGTTGAGTCTGTCACAAATACTGCAACCCCTCATCGGCGTGTCATCACAGAGGAACAACTGAATGATGCCGTTACGAGAGCCACCTGTACTTTGAATGAAACTGTAAAAAGTCAAGGCTATCGAATCGAGAGTCAGGATGAGATAATCATTCAACTTCAGCGAAGGTTGGTGAAGCAGGACAAAGTGTTGGAAGTTCTCTACGCAAAAGTATACGGTCAACCTAAAGACCAACATTCTTCATCTTCACATAGTGATGAAGATGAAGAGTAATTTGTTATAATGTTATCTTTGTAGTTTGATGTTTAATACACTGCCATGTACATGACATTTCTTTTTATGACAGTTTAAAATAACAGTCTATATTTTAAATAGATATAGCATATCGTATATGCGGTATTATTTGAAATGAATTTCATATATCAAATAGGTTCAATTTGGGATGATATTTCAAATTTTGTTGAAGGAATTATGGCTAGTGTAAGTAGATGGAATGGTTAAGTTGGTGAGGGCTTAGTGAGGGCTTGGTGAAGGGAATAGTTAGTGACGGATTGGTGAGGGGAAAGGTTGGCAAAGGTTTGGCGATGACAATTTTGTGACAGTTTGGTGAGGGCTTAAGTTGGCGAGTGCTCAGTAACAGCAATCATTAGTGATGACCGGGTGAGGAGAATGTTGGCGAGGGCTTGTCGATGGGAAATGTAGTGACAGTTGTGAGACGGCTCTAATTGACGAGGGGCCGGTGACGACCTGGAGACTGGAAATTATGGTGAGGGGTTGGTGAAGGCAGATTTGGAGACGGGATGGAGAGAGTTGTCCAACCGTCACCAAAACAATGACGGTTTGGTGAGGGGAACCATTTTGGCGACAACCTCGTGTCTGACGGACAATTCCCTTCACCGTGCCGTCGTAAATTCCATATTGGCGACGGCACGGTGAGGGGAACCGTCTCTCACATATTCCAGTTTTTGTTGTTGTGTTATAATGAAATATCGTATATAGGACATTCTGCCACTTCTCAAATTGCAAGTGGAAAATTTACAAAAAAATAAATAATATACTTGAGATGTATGTTTGTTGGAGTCTTCATCAACTAAACTTTAGTGGAAAAAGGGTGTGAGACCCTATATTTTGCCTATCTCGATTTGCGTATTTTACCTCGATTTGCGTGATTTGACATGTTTATGTGTTATATGAGTTAGAATGTGCTAAATATGTGATTTATATTCCTAATACATGCTATATGTGCATTCATGAAATTTTCGTCAAAATCGGCACTAGAAATTTTATTGCCAGTTTTAGTGAATAGTATTTTGAATACCTGTCCGCTAAAATTTTTACAGGGGTGCTTTAAACTTTTTAATAGCTAGTCCGAGGGAATTAATAGACCCGAATTTGATTAAAACAGATTTGGAATCGGTTTTGGAATTTTAAAGATTTTTACACTTTCTTTTGTGAAAATCGAGTTTTAAGCCGACTCAAGTGAAAATATTTAAATGTAAAACTCTTTGTCACCTAAAATATATTATCTAGAATTAGTTTAAGTGTCAATTTAATATTTGAGCAAGAAATAGTCAATAAATGAATTAAAAGACTAAAAATAGAATTAAAAGACTAAGGAAACTAATTTGACTTTCTTTTAATTTAATTGACTTTGAGTATAATTGCATAAACACACATTAGCAAAGCACAAAAACACACTCACACACACACACAAGGCCGAGAGCTCTATAGGAGAAAAGAGAAGGTTTTTCTTCTAGTTTTCAAAGGCAATTTTTCATTAAAAGTTGGAATTCAAGGCCAAACTTCATCAACCAAAGCTTGATTCCACCTCTTGAGCATCCATTGAGCATCTTTCTAGCTTCATAACACATCAAAGGTGAGAGAAAAATTCTAGATCTCAAAATGTCATTTTTGTGTTTTTGCATATAATTGAATTTTGAACCGTTAGAAAGTTGAATTGATGTTATATTATTGCTCAGTGCATGCTAAGGATCGTTTATATGCGTTTATATAAGATTTGAATCGTTGTAGCATGAATTTTTATTTTTGGGTATTAAAAGTTGAGTTGTTGGCTATTTGTTGAATATTTTGAGTTGTAGTGGTTGGAATCGATTGCCGTTGATTTGTAAAAGTTTGTTAAATACGTGGTAGTAATGTTGTAATGCCAAAATTTTGATTGTGATGTCGGTGTGAAAGTCTGAAAATTTCAGCCTAGGTGCATTGAGGTTTTAGGGTTGTTGGGCTTGATGTGGATGGTTTATGGTTGGTTTTTGAGGGGGCGAATGTTGTTGATTGAGTGGGTGAGTGATAGAAATTGGTTTGGAAGTTATTGGATTAGTAGAATGTAAGTTATGATTT
>NW_026291985.1:0-26541 GCF_023091745.1 Budorcas taxicolor | reverse complement strand
CTCCCGCCGCAAGAAAAAAAAGGCGGGAGAAGCCCCGGCAGAGTTTGAAGCTGCTCCTTTGAATTTGCAATTCAATATGTTAATTCACTACAGGACCTGGTAAAAAGAGGAATCAAACCTCTATTCTTAGATTTACAGTCTATTGCTTTACTCAGCCATTTTACCCATGTTCATAAACCGCTGATTATTTTCAACTAATCATAAAGATATCGGTACCCTTTATCTTCTATTTGGTGCCTGAGCCGGCATAGTAGGAACCGCTCTGAGCTTACTAATTCGTGCTGAGTTAGGCCAACCCGGAACTCTACTTGGAGATGACCAAATCTACAACGTAATTGTAACTGCACACGCATTCGTAATAATCTTCTTTATAGTAATGCCTATTATAATTGGAGGGTTTGGCAACTGGCTAGTTCCTCTAATGATTGGAGCCCCTGATATAGCATTCCCTCGGATAAATAATATAAGTTTTTGGCTCCTCCCCCCTTCTTTCCTATTACTCCTAGCATCCTCTATAGTCGAAGCCGGAGCAGGGACGGGTTGAACCGTATATCCCCCTCTAGCAGGTAATCTAGCCCACGCAGGAGCCTCAGTAGACCTGACCATTTTCTCCCTACACCTAGCAGGTGTTTCCTCAATTTTAGGAGCCATTAATTTTATTACAACTATTATTAACATAAAACCTCCCGCAATATCACAATACCAGACCCCCCTGTTCGTGTGATCTGTACTGATCACTGCCGTACTACTCCTCCTCTCACTTCCTGTATTAGCAGCTGGCATCACAATATTACTAACAGACCGAAACCTGAATACAACTTTCTTTGACCCAGCAGGAGGAGGAGACCCTATCTTATATCAACACTTATTCTGATTTTTTGGACACCCCGAAGTATATATTCTAATTTTACCTGGCTTTGGAATAATCTCCCACATCGTAACCTACTATTCAGGAAAAAAAGAGCCATTTGGATATATAGGAATAGTATGAGCCATAATATCAATTGGATTTCTAGGATTTATTGTATGAGCCCATCATATATTCACAGTCGGAATAGACGTCGATACACGAGCTTACTTTACATCCGCTACTATAATTATTGCTATCCCAACCGGAGTAAAAGTCTTTAGTTGGCTAGCAACACTTCACGGAGGAAATATCAAATGATCCCCCGCTATAATATGAGCCCTAGGCTTCATTTTCCTTTTTACAGTTGGAGGACTAACTGGAATTGTTTTAGCCAACTCCTCCCTTGACATCGTTCTCCACGACACATACTATGTGGTAGCACATTTCCACTACGTACTATCAATAGGAGCTGTATTCGCTATCATAGGAGGATTTGTACATTGATTTCCCTTATTCTCAGGCTACACCCTTAATGACACATGAGCCAAAATCCATTTCGCAATTATATTTGTAGGTGTTAACATGACCTTCTTCCCACAACATTTCTTAGGGCTATCTGGTATACCACGACGATACTCCGATTACCCAGACGCATATACAATATGAAACACTATTTCATCTATAGGCTCATTCATCTCACTAACGGCAGTAATATTAATGACTTTTATCATCTGAGAAGCATTTGCATCCAAACGGGAAGTCTTAACCGTGGACCTAACCACAACAAATCTAGAATGACTAAACGGATGCCCTCCACCATATCACACATTTGAAGAACCTACATACATTAACCTAAAATAAGAGAGGAAGGAATTGAACCCCCTATTATCGGTTTCAAGCCAACACCATAACCACTATGTCTCTCTCAATAAACGAGATGTTAGTAAAACATTACATAACCTTGTCAAGATTAAATTACAGGTGAAAGTCCCGTACATCTCATATGGCATATCCCGTACAGCTAGGCTTTCAAGACGCAACATCACCCATCATAGAAGAACTGCTACACTTTCACGATCACACTCTGATAATTGTTTTCCTAATTAGCTCACTAGTACTCTATATTATCTTACTGATACTAACAACAAAACTAACCCATACCAGCACCATAGACGCACAAGAAGTAGAAACAATCTGAACCATTCTACCAGCCATTATTCTGATTATAATTGCTCTCCCATCCCTACGAATTCTATACATAATAGACGAAATCAACAACCCATCTCTCACAGTAAAGACCATAGGACATCAATGATACTGAAGTTATGAGTACACAGACTATGAAGACTTAAGCTTCGACTCCTATATAATTCCAACATCAGAATTGAAACCTGGAGAACTACGATTACTAGAAGTAGATAACCGAGCTGTATTACCTATAGAAATAACAATTCGAATACTAATCTCCTCCGAAGACGTTTTACACTCATGAGCAGTTCCCTCTCTAGGACTAAAAACAGACGCAATTCCAGGCCGTTTAAATCAAACAACCCTCATATCAACTCGTCCAGGCCTATTTTACGGCCAATGCTCAGAAATCTGCGGATCAAATCATAGTTTCATACCAATCGTTCTCGAACTAGTCCCATTAGAATATTTTGAAAAGTGATCTGCATCAATGTTATAAGTCATCAAGAAGCTATGCCAGCATTAACCTTTTAAGTTAAAGACCGAGAGCACAACACTCTCCTTGATGACATGCCACAACTAGACACATCAACGTGACTCACGACAATTCTATCAATATTTTTAGTCCTCTTTATTGTTCTCCAATTAAAAATCTCAAAACACGATTTCTACTATAACCCAAAATTAATAACAACAAAAACGCCAAAACAAGACGCCCCTTGAGAAACAAAATGAACGAAAATCTATTTACCTCTTTCATTACCCCTGTAATTCTAGGCCTCCCCCTTGTTACTCTCGTCATTATATTCCCTAGCTTACTATTTCCTACATCAAACCGACTAATTAATAACCGCCTTATCTCCCTCCAACAATGAGCACTTCAACTCATGTCAAAACAAATAATAAGCACTCACAACACCAAAGGACAAACATGAACATTGATATTAATGTCCCTAATTCTATTTATTGGGTCTACAAATTTATTAGGCTTATTACCCCATTCATTTACACCAACCACACAACTATCAATAAATTTAGGCATGGCTATTCCCCTATGAGCAGGGGCCGTAGTTACAGGCTTCCGCAACAAAACCAAAGCATCACTCGCCCACTTCCTACCACAAGGAACACCTACCCCACTAATCCCAATACTGGTAATTATCGAAACCATCAGCCTCTTCATCCAACCAGTAGCCCTTGCCGTACGATTAACAGCCAACATCACAGCAGGGCACTTATTAATTCACTTAATCGGAGGAGCTACCCTTGCATTATTAAATATCAATACCACAACAGCACTTATTACATTTACTATTTTAGCTCTACTAACAATCCTCGAATTCGCAGTAGCTATAGTTCAAGCCTACGTATTCACCCTCCTAGTTAGCTTATATCTGCACGACAATACATAATGACACACCAAACCCACGCCTATCACATAGTAAACCCAAGTCCCTGACCCCTCACAGGAGCACTATCTGCCCTCCTAATAACATCTGGCCTCATCATGTGATTTCACTTCAATTCAACAGCTCTACTGACCCTAGGCCTAACAACAAACATACTTACAATATACCAATGATGACGAGATGTAATCCGAGAAAGTACCTTTCAAGGCCACCATACTCCTGCTGTCCAAAAAAGCCTTCGCTACGGAATAATCCTCTTCATCGTCTCCGAAGTCCTATTCTTCACTGGCTTCTTCTGAGCCTTCTATCACTCAAGCCTTGCTCCTACACCCGAATTAGGCAGCTGCTGACCCCCAACAGGCATTCACCCACTTAACCCCTTAGAAGTCCCACTACTCAACACCTCTGTCCTTCTAGCCTCAGGAGTCTCCATTACCTGAGCCCACCACAGCCTCATAGAAGGGAACCGTAACCACATGCTACAAGCCTTATTCATCACCATTACGTTAGGCGTATACTTTACACTTCTACAAGCATCAGAATACTATGAAGCTCCCTTTACAATCTCAGACGGAGTTTACGGCTCAACTTTCTTCGTAGCTACAGGATTCCACGGCCTCCATGTCATTATTGGATCTACTTTCTTAATTGTCTGCTTCCTCCGCCAACTAAAATTTCACTTTACCTCCAATCACCATTTCGGCTTCGAAGCCGCTGCCTGATATTGACACTTCGTAGACGTAGTATGACTTTTCCTCTATGTTTCCATCTACTGATGAGGCTCATGTTCTTTTAGTATTAATTAGTACAACTGACTTCCAATCAGTTAGCTTCGGCCTAACCCGAAAAAGAACAATAAACCTTATAATTACCCTCCTAACTAACTTTACACTAGCTACATTGCTCGTGACCATCGCATTCTGACTCCCCCAACTAAACGTATACTCAGAAAAAACAAGCCCATACGAATGTGGATTCGACCCCATAGGATCTGCTCGCCTTCCTTTCTCCATAAAATTCTTTCTAGTAGCTATCACATTCCTCCTCTTCGATCTAGAAATTGCACTACTTCTACCACTACCATGGGCCTCACAAACAACTAACCTTAACACAATGCTTACTATATCCCTTCTCCTAATTTTCCTACTAGCCACAAGCCTAGCCTATGAATGAACCCAAAAAGGATTAGAATGGACCGAATATGGTACTTAGTTTAAACCAAAATAAATGATTTCGACTCATTAGATTATGATCAAACTCATAAGTACCAAATGTCCCTCGTATACATAAATATTATAATAGCATTCATAGTATCTCTCACGGGATTACTAATGTATCGATCTCACCTAATATCCTCCCTCCTATGCCTGGAAGGAATAATATTGTCCTTATTCGTTATAGCTACCCTAATAATCCTAAACTCACACTTCACTTTAGCCAGTATAATACCCATTATTCTACTAGTTTTCGCAGCCTGCGAAGCAGCACTAGGCCTATCCTTGCTAGTAATGGTATCAAACACATACGGCACCGACTACGTACAAAACCTTAATCTGCTACAATGCTAAAATACATTATTTCCACAATAATACTTATACCCCTAACCTGGCTATCAAAAAATAACATAATCTGAATTAACTCCACACTCCACAGCTTACTAATTAGCCTTACAAGCCTACTCCTTATAAACCAATTTGGCGATAACAGCCTCAACTTCTCATTAACTTTCTTCTCCGACTCCTTATCTACACCACTACTTATTCTAACCATATGACTCCTCCCCTTAATACTTATAGCTAGCCAGCATCACCTATCAAAAGAAAACCCAGCCCGAAAAAAATTCTTCATCTCAATACTAATCCTATTACAACTATTTCTAATTATGACATTCTCTGCTACAGAACTAATTCTCTTTTATATTATATTTGAAGCAACACTAGTTCCCACACTCATTATTATTACCCGATGAGGGAACCAAACAGAACGCCTAAATGCCGGTCTCTACTTCTTGTTTTATACACTAGCAGGATCCCTACCCTTACTAGTTGCACTAATCTATATTCAAAACACAATAGGATCCCTAAACTTCCTAATTCTACAATACTGAGTACAACCAATACCCAGCTCCTGATCCAACACCTTCATGTGACTAGCATGCATAATAGCCTTTATAGTAAAAATACCACTATACGGACTTCATCTCTGACTACCCAAAGCCCACGTAGAAGCCCCAATTGCAGGCTCCATAGTTCTTGCAGCAATCCTACTAAAACTAGGAGGATACGGCATGTTACGAATTACGCTTCTCCTAGATCCAATCACCGACTTTATAGCATACCCATTCATCATGCTATCACTATGAGGCATAATCATAACCAGCTCAATTTGCCTTCGTCAAACGGACCTGAAATCACTCATCGCGTACTCCTCTATTAGCCACATGGCACTTGTCATCGTTGCAATCCTAATCCAAACACCCTGAAGCTACATAGGAGCCACCGCCCTGATAATTGCCCACGGCCTTACATCCTCTATACTTTTCTGCCTAGCAAATTCTAACTACGAACGAATTCACAGCCGTACAATAATCTTAGCCCGCGGCCTACAAACACTTCTTCCACTAATAGCCACCTGATGACTCCTAGCAAGTCTAACCAACCTGGCTCTACCCCCAACAATCAACCTAATCGGAGAACTATTTGTAGTAATATCGACTTTTTCATGATCTAATATCACAATTATTCTAATAGGACTTAACATAGTAATCACTACTCTCTACACCCTCTATATACTAATCACAACACAACGGGGCAAATACACTCATCATATCAATAACATTTCACCTTCCTTCACACGAGAAAATGCACTCATATCACTACACATACTACCACTACTGCTTCTATCCCTAAACCCAAAAATTATCCTAGGACCCCTATACTGTAAATATAGTTTAAAAAAACATTAGATTGTGAATCTAACAATAGAAGCCTATCACCTTCTTATTTACCGAAAAAGTATGCAAGAACTGCTAATTCTATGCTCCCATGCCTGACAACATGGCTTTTTCAAACTTTTAAAGGATAGCAGTTATCCATTGGTCTTAGGAACCAAAAAATTGGTGCAACTCCAAATAAAAGTAATAAACCTGTTCCCATCCCTCACACTAACTACCCTAATCCTACTAACCGTACCCATCATGACAACTAGTCTTAGCACCCACAAATTCACCAATTACCCACTTTACGTAAAAACAACCATTTCATACGCCTTTATCACTAGTATAATTCCCACTATAATATTTATTCATACAGGACAAGAAATAATTATTTCAAACTGACACTGACTAACCATCCAAACCCTCAAACTATCTCTCAGCTTCAAAATAGATTACTTCTCGACAATATTTATCCCAGTATCACTATTCGTCACATGATCCATCATAGAATTCTCAATATGATACATACATTCCGACCCCAACATCAACCAATTTTTTAAGTACTTACTCTTATTTCTTATCACAATACTCATCCTCGTCACTGCAAATAACATCTTTCAACTATTCATTGGCTGAGAAGGAGTCGGAATTATATCATTTCTACTAATTGGATGGTGATACGGACGAGCAGACGCAAACACAGCAGCTCTACAAGCAATCCTATATAACCGCATTGGCGACATCGGATTTATCCTAGCAATAGCATGATTCCTAATTAACCTCAACACTTGAGACCTTCAACAAATCTTCTTACTAAAACCAGAGAACTCAAATCTACCTCTAATAGGACTAATTCTAGCCGCAACCGGAAAATCCGCACAATTTAGCCTGCACCCATGATTACCCTCCGCAATAGAGGGTCCGACACCTGTCTCAGCATTACTCCACTCAAGTACAATAGTAGTAGCAGGTATTTTCTTACTAATCCGCTTTTATCCATTAACAGAAAACAATAAACTCATCCAATCTACTATACTATGCCTAGGAGCCATTACCACACTATTTACAGCAATATGTGCCCTCACCCAAAATGACATTAAAAAAATCATCGCCTTCTCTACATCCAGCCAACTCGGCCTTATGATAGTAACAATTGGAATTAACCAGCCTCACCTAGCACTTCTTCACATCTGCACCCACGCTTTCTTCAAAGCCATATTATTTCTATGCTCCGGCTCCATCATCCACAATCTAAATAACGAACAAGATATTCGAAAAATAGGAGGCCTATTTAAAGCCATACCATTCACCGCAACAGCCCTTATTATTGGCAGCCTTGCACTAACAGGAATACCTTTCCTCACCGGATTCTACTCCAAAGATCTAATTATTGAATCCGCCAACACGTCATATACCAACGCCTGAGCCCTCTTAATAACACTAATCGCCATCTCCTTCACAGCTATCTACAGTACCCGTATTATTTTCTTCACACTCCTAGGACAACCCCGATTCCCAACCCTTATTTCTATTAATGAAAACAACCCATTCCTAATTAACTCAATTAAACGCTTACTAATCGGAAGTCTTTTCGCAGGATTCATCATTTCTAACAACATCCCCCCAACAACCATTCCCCAAACAACTATACCCTACTACCTAAAAATCACCGCCCTAACAATTACAATCCTAGGCTTTATTCTAGCACTAGAAATTAACAACATAACCCACTACTTAAAGTTCAATTACCCATCAAACATATTCAAATTTTCTAACCTACTAGGATATTATCCCACAGTCATACACCGCTTAACCCCCTATATAAATCTAACAATAAGCCAAAAATCAGCATCCTCCCTTCTAGACCTAACCTGACTAGAAACCATTATACCAAAAACCATCTCACTAACCCAAATAAAAACATCTATCATAATCACAAACCAAAAAGGCTTAATTAAATTATATTTCCTTTCCTTCCTAATTACGATTTTCACTAGCACAATTCTACTTAATTTCCACGAGTAATCTCTATAATCACCACTACACCAATTAATAAAGATCAACCAGTAACAATAACTAATCAAGTACCATAGCTGTACAAAGCAGCAATCCCCATGGCCTCCTCACTAAAAAACCCAGAATCCCCTGTATCATAAATTACCCAATCCCCCATACCATTAAACTTAAACACAATCTCCACCTCCTTATCCTTCAACACATAGTAAATTATAAAAAACTCCATCAACAAACCAGTAATAAACGTTCCTAAAACAACCTTATTAGAAACCCAAACCTCAGGATACTGCTCAGTAGCCATAGCTGTCGTATAACCAAAAACCACCATTATACCCCCTAAATAAACTAAAAAAACCATTAAACCTAAAAAAGAACCACCATAATTTAACACAATACCACACCCAACCCCACCACTCACAATCAATCCCAACCCCCCATAAATAGGCGAAGGTTTTGAAGAAAACCCTACAAAGCCCATCACAAAAATTACACTTAAAATAAATACAATGTACATAATCATTATTCCTGCATGGAATCTAACCATGACTAATGATATGAAAAACCATCGTTGTTATTCAACTACAAGAACACTAATGATCAACATCCGAAAAACTCACCCACTAATAAAAATCGTAAACAACGCACTCATTGACCTCCCAACTCCATCAAACATCTCATCATGATGAAACTTTGGATCCCTCCTAGGCACTTGCTTAGCTCTACAAATCTTAACAGGCCTATTCCTAGCAATACACTACACATCCGATACAACAATAGCATTCTCCTCTGTAACCCACATTTGTCGAGACGTAAACTATGGCTGAATCATCCGATATATGCACGCAAACGGAGCATCAATATTTTTTATCTGCCTATTTATGCATGTAGGACGAGGCCTATATTACGGATCATATACCTTCTTAGAAACATGAAACATCGGAGTAATTCTCCTATTTACAACAATAGCCACAGCATTCATAGGCTATGTCCTACCATGAGGACAGATATCATTCTGAGGAGCAACAGTCATTACCAACCTCCTCTCGGCAATCCCATACATTGGCACCAACCTAGTTGAATGAATCTGAGGGGGATTTTCAGTAGACAAAGCCACCCTCACCCGATTCTTCGCTTTCCACTTCATCCTCCCATTTATCATTGTAGCTCTCACCATAATCCACTTAATTTTCCTCCACGAAACAGGATCCAACAACCCCACAGGAATTCCATCAGACACAGACAAAATTCCATTTCACCCTTATTACACCATCAAGGACATCCTAGGCATCATACTATTAATCCTCATCCTCATATCACTAGTACTATTCACTCCCGACCTACTCGGAGACCCGGATAATTATACTCCAGCAAACCCACTCAGTACACCCTCCCACATTAAGCCAGAATGGTATTTCCTATTTGCATACGCAATCCTACGATCAATCCCCAATAAACTGGGAGGAGTCCTAGCCTTAGTCCTTTCCATCTTGATCTTAACACTCGTACCCTTCCTCCACACATCCAAACAACGAAGCATAATGTTCCGACCAATCAGCCAATGCATATTCTGACTTTTAATAGCAGACCTATTAACACTTACATGAATCGGAGGACAACCGGTTGAACACCCCTACATCACCATCGGACAATTAGCATCCATCATATATTTCCTCATCATCCTGGCAATAATACCACTAGCCAGCACCATCGAAAACAATCTCCTGAAATGAAGACAAGTCTTTGTAGTAAAATTAATACGCTGGTCTTGTAAACCAGAAAAGGAGAACAATTAACCTCCCTAAGACTCAAGGAAGAAGCGATAGCCTCACCATCAACACCCAAAGCTGAAGTTCTACTTAAACTATTCCCTGAACCACTATTAATTGCGTCTATTGATATACCCCCAAAAACACTAAGAACCTCCCCAGTATTAAATCCGCTAAAATTTTTAAACATACGACACAAATCTCCCACTCTATAAGCTTGCACGTGTAACAACATGCTTAATAACTCACCTCAATAGACACATGTACGAGTACTACACACAGACACACCATGTCATTTGCCCAAACATACCCACTAACACTCATACAATGTAAACATGATATGCGTCTAGCACACCACATGATCCATCCTATATGTATGAATATATACACTGAAGTAATATAATAAAAACATACATAAATGCAGTATACTACATGACCTACTTTGTGTGCAGTATGTACATTATAATTAATGTAATAAAGACATACTATGTATATATTACATTACATGATCTACCCCATGCATATAAGCATGTACATCATAATTAATGTAATAAAGATATAATATGTATATAGTACATTAAATGATTTTCCCCTTGCATATAAGCAAGTACAATAAAAATTATCTATAGTACATAGGACATTTCCTGCTTAGATCGTACATAGCGCATAAAGTCAAATCTATCCTCGTCACCATGCGTATCCCGTCCACTAGATCACGAGCTTACCGACCATGCCGCGTGAAACCAGCAACCCGCTTGGCAGGGATTTCTCTTCTCGCTCCGGGCCCATTAATCGTGGGGGTAGCTATTTAATGAACTTTATCAGACATCTGGTTCTTTCTTCAGGGCCATCTCATCTAAAACCGCCCATTCTTTCCTCTTAAATAAGACATCTCGATGGACTAATTACTAATCAGCCCATGCTCACACATAACTGTGCTGTCATACATTTGGTATTTTTTAATTTTCGGGGATGCTTGGACTCAGCTATGGCCGTCAAAGGCCCCGACCCGGAGCATAAATTGTAGCTGGACTTAACTGCATCTTGAGCATCCCCATAATGGTAGGCATGGGCATTTCAGTCAATGGTTACAGGACATACCTATTATATTTCCCCCCCCCCCCTCTTAAATATTAACCACCATTTTTAACATACTTCCCCCTAAGTATCAATATAAATTTATCTCACCCCCAATACTCAAATTCACACTCCAAACAAGATAGACATATAGGTGCCTGGGTCTGCTTACATACTACATGGTTAATGTAGCTTAAATTTAAAGCAAGGCACTGAAAATGCCTAGATGAGTATACCAACTCCATAAACACATAGGTTTGGTCCTGGCCTTCCTGTTAACTTTCAATAGACTTACACATGCAAGCATCCGCACCCCGGTGAGTAGCGCCCTCCGAATCAGCAGGACTAAGAGGAGCAGGTATCAAGCACACACCCTGTAGCTCATAACGCCTTGCTTAACCACACCCCCACGGGAAACAGCAGTGACAAAATTTAAGCCATGAACGAAAGTTCGACTAAGCCATATTAACTAGGGTTGGTAAATCTCGTGCCAGCCACCGCGGTCATACGACTAACCCAAGCTAACAGGAACACGGCGTAAAACGTGTTAAAGTACTACACCAAATAGAGTTAAATCCTAATTAAGCTGTAAAAAGCCATAATTATAACAAAAATAAGTGACGAAAGTAACTCTACGACAACTGACACACTATAGCTAAGACCCAAACTGGGATTAGATACCCCACTATGCTTAGCCCTAAACATAAATAATTGCAAAAACAAGATTATTCGCCAGAGTACTACCGGCAACGGCCCAAAACTCAAAGGACTTGGCGGTGCTTTACACCCTTCTAGAGGAGCCTGTTCTATAATCGATAAACCCCGATAAACCTCACCAATCCTTGCTAATACAGTCTGTATACCGCCATCTTCAGCAAACCCTGAAAAGGAACAAAAGTAAGCTCAATCATAACACATAAAAACGTTAGGTCAAGGTGTAACCTATGGAATGGGAAGAAATGGGCTACATTTTCTATCCAAGAAAACTTAATACGAAAGCCATTATGAAACTAACAGCCAAAGGAGGATTTAGTAGTAAACTAAGAATAGAGTGCTTAGTTGAACCAGGCCATGAAGCACGCACACACCGCCCGTCACCCTCCTCAAGTAAATATATGCACCCAAACCTATTTACATGCACCAATTACACGAGAGGAGGTAAGTCGTAACAAGGTAAGCATACTGGAAAGTGTGCTTGGACAAACCAAGACATAGCTTAATTAAAGCATCTAGTTTACACCTAGAAGATTTCGTGTACTGTGAATGTTTTGAACTATGCCTAGCCCAAACCCCCACTCTTCAATCCAATAACCAAAACATACTAAAACAAAACATTTACCCCTATTAAAGTATAGGAGATAGAAATTCTAAACATGGCGCTATAGAGAAAGTACCGTAAGGGAACGATGAAAGAAAATAATCAAAGTACAAAAAAGCAAAGATTAACCCTTGTACCTTTTGCATAATGAATTAACGAGCAAAAAACTTAACAAAACGAATTTCAGCTAAGTAACCCGAAACCAGACGAGCTACCTATAGACAGTTTATTAGAACCAACTCATCTATGTGGCAAAATAGTGAGAAGATCTATAAGTAGAGGTGACATGCCTAACGAGCCTGGTGATAGCTGGTTGTCCAGAAAATGAATCTTAGTTCAGCTTTAAAGATACCAAAAAATATAAACAAATCTCACTGTATCTTTAAAAGTTAGTCTAAAAAGGTACAGCCTTTTAGAAATGGGTACAACCTTCACTAGAGAGTAAGATCTTACAACACCATAGTAGGCCTAAAAGCAGCCATCTATTAAGAAAGCGTTAAAGCTCAACAATAAAAACAATACTAATCCCAACAACAATATAACCAACTCCTAGACCTAGTACTGGACTATTCTATTACTAAATAGAAGCAATAATGTTAATATGAGTAACAAGAAATATTTTCTCCTTGCACAAGTTTAAGTCAGTATCTGATAATACTCTGACTGTTAACAGTAAATAAAAATAACCCAACAATAAATAATTTATTAATTATACTGTTAATCCAACACAGGAGTGCACCCAGGAAAGATTAAAAGAAGTAAAAGGAACTCGGCAAACACAAATCCCGCCTGTTTACCAAAAACATCACCTCCAGCATCCCCAGTATTGGAGAGCACTGCCTGCCCAGTGACTAGACGTTAAACGGCCGCGGTATCCTGACCGTGCAAAGGTAGCATAATCATTTGTTCTCTAAATAAGGACTTGTATGAACGGCCACACGAGGGTTTTACTGTCTCTTACTTCCAATCAGTGAAATTGACCTTCCCGTGAAGAGGCGGGAATAAACCAACAAGACGAGAAGACCCTATGGAGCTTTAACTAACTAGTCCAAAGAAAATAAACTTAACCATTAAGGGATAACAACACTCTTTATGGACTAGCAGTTTTGGTTGGGGTGACCTCGGAGAACAAAAAATCCTCCGAACGATTTTAAAGACTAGACCCACAAGTCAAATCAAACTATCGTTTATTGATCCAAAGACTTGATCAACGGAACAAGTTACCCTAGGGATAACAGCGCAATCCTATTCAAGAGTCCATATCGACAATAGGGTTTACGACCTCGATGTTGGATCAGGACACCCCGATGGTGCAACCGCTATCAAAGGTTCGTTTGTTCAACGATTAAAGTCCTACGTGATCTGAGTTCAGACCGGAGTAATCCAGGTCGGTTTCTATCTGTTATGTATTTCTCCCAGTACGAAAGGACAAGAGAAATAAGGCCAACTTCAACAAAGCGCCTTAAATCAATCAATGACTTTATCTCAATTGACCTCACAAACAATACCTGCCCTAGAAAAGGGCCCAGTTAAGGTGGCAGAGCCCGGTAATTGCGTAAAACTTAAACCTTTATACTCAGAGATTCAAATCCTCTCCTTAACAAAATGTTTATACTCAACATCTTAACACTTATTATCCCCATTCTTCTAGCCGTAGCTTTTCTTACACTAGTTGAACGAAAAATCCTAGGCTACATACAACTCCGAAAAGGCCCAAATATTGTAGGACCATATGGCTTACTCCAACCCATCGCCGATGCAATCAAACTTTTCATTAAAGAACCCCTACGACCTGCCACATCCTCAATCTCAATATTTATTCTAGCCCCCATCCTAGCCCTAACCCTAGCCTTAACTATATGAATCCCCCTACCCATACCCTATCCCCTCATCAATATAAACTTAGGAATCCTTTTCATATTAGCTATATCAAGCTTAGCCGTATACTCGATCCTCTGATCAGGCTGAGCCTCCAACTCAAAATACGCTCTTATTGGAGCCCTACGAGCAGTAGCACAAACAATTTCATATGAAGTTACACTAGCAATTATCTTACTATCAATCTTACTAATAAATGGATCCTTCACTCTCTCTACATTAATCATTACACAAGAACAAGTATGACTAATCTTCCCAGCATGACCCTTAGCAATAATATGATTCATTTCAACACTAGCAGAAACAAACCGAGCACCATTTGATCTTACTGAAGGAGAATCTGAACTAGTATCGGGCTTTAATGTAGAATACGCCGCAGGACCATTCGCCCTATTCTTTATAGCAGAATATGCAAACATTATTATAATAAATATCTTCACAACAACCCTCTTCCTAGGAGCATCCCATAACCCATACATACCAGAACTCTACGCAATTAACTTTATCATCAAATCACTACTACTCACAATGACCTTCCTATGAATCCGAGCATCCTACCCCCGATTCCGCTATGATCAACTGATGCACTTATTATGAAAAAATTTTCTACCCCTAACGCTAGCCCTATGCATATGACATGTATCTCTACCTATTCTCCTATCAAGTATCCCCCCACAAACATAAGAAATATGTCTGACAAAAGAGTTACTTTGATAGAGTAAATTATAGAGGTTTAAATCCTCTTATTTCTAGAACTATAGGAATTGAACCTACTCCTAAGAACTCAAAACTCTTCGTGCTCCCAATTACACCAAATTCTAATAGTAAGGTCAGCTAATTAAGCTATCGGGCCCATACCCCGAAAATGTTGGTTTGTATCCTTCCCGTACTAATAAACCCAATCACTCTCATTATTATCTTAATAACTATAATACTTGGAACCATTATCGTTATAATTAGCTCCCACTGACTACTCATCTGAATCGGATTTGAAATAAATATACTCGCCATCATTCCTATTATAATAAAAAAACACAACCCACGAGCCACAGAAGCATCAACTAAATATTTCCTAACTCAATCAACAGCCTCAATACTACTAATAATAGCCATTATCATCAACTTAATATTCTCAGGCCAATGAACCGTAATAAAACTATTTAACCCAACAGCCTCCATACTCATAACAATAGCCCTCGCCATAAAACTAGGAATAGCCCCATTCCACTTCTGAGTCCCAGAAGTAACACAAGGCATCCCTCTATCTTCAGGCCTAATCTTACTTACATGACAAAAACTAGCACCCATATCGGTACTTTACCAAGTATCCCAATCCATCAACCTAAATATAATCTTAACCCTATCAATTCTATCCATTATAATCGGAGGCTGAGGAGGATTAAACCAAACCCAACTACGAAAAATTATAGCTTACTCATCAATTGCCCACATAGGCTGAATAACAGCAATTTTACCATACAATCCCACCATAACATTACTAAACCTAATCATTTACATCATCATAACTTCCACCATATTTACACTATTTATAGCCAACTCAACCACAACCACTCTATCACTATCACACACATGAAACAAAACACCCATCATAACTATTCTAATTCTCATTACCCTCCTATCAATAGGAGGACTCCCCCCACTATCAGGATTTATGCCAAAATGAATAATTATTCAAGAAATGACAAAAAACAATAGCATTATCCTACCTACCTTCATAGCAATTACAGCACTACTAAACCTATATTTCTACATACGACTGGCATATTCCACCACACTTACTATGTTCCCTTCCACAAACAACATAAAAATAAAATGACAATTCTCAACCATAAAACGAATAACCCTCCTACCAACAATAACCGTATTGTCCACTATACTACTACCACTTACACCAATTCTCTCAATCCTAGAATAGGAATTTAGGTTAAATAGACCAAGAGCCTTCAAAGCCCTAAGCAAGTATAATTTACTTAATTCCTGATAAGGACTGCAAGATCATATCTTACATCAATTGAATGCAAATCAACTACTTTAATTAAGCTAAATCCTCACTAGATTGGTGGGTCCCACCCCCACGAAACTTTAGTTAACAGCTAAATACCCTAAATAACTGGCTTCAATCTACTTCTCCCGCCGCAAGAAAAAAAAGGCGGGAGAAGCCCCGGCAGAGTTTGAAGCTGCTCCTTTGAATTTGCAATTCAATATGTTAATTCACTACAGGACCTGGTAAAAAGAGGAATCAAACCTCTATTCTTAGATTTACAGTCTATTGCTTTACTCAGCCATTTTACCCATGTTCATAAACCGCTGATTATTTTCAACTAATCATAAAGATATCGGTACCCTTTATCTTCTATTTGGTGCCTGAGCCGGCATAGTAGGAACCGCTCTGAGCTTACTAATTCGTGCTGAGTTAGGCCAACCCGGAACTCTACTTGGAGATGACCAAATCTACAACGTAATTGTAACTGCACACGCATTCGTAATAATCTTCTTTATAGTAATGCCTATTATAATTGGAGGGTTTGGCAACTGGCTAGTTCCTCTAATGATTGGAGCCCCTGATATAGCATTCCCTCGGATAAATAATATAAGTTTTTGGCTCCTCCCCCCTTCTTTCCTATTACTCCTAGCATCCTCTATAGTCGAAGCCGGAGCAGGGACGGGTTGAACCGTATATCCCCCTCTAGCAGGTAATCTAGCCCACGCAGGAGCCTCAGTAGACCTGACCATTTTCTCCCTACACCTAGCAGGTGTTTCCTCAATTTTAGGAGCCATTAATTTTATTACAACTATTATTAACATAAAACCTCCCGCAATATCACAATACCAGACCCCCCTGTTCGTGTGATCTGTACTGATCACTGCCGTACTACTCCTCCTCTCACTTCCTGTATTAGCAGCTGGCATCACAATATTACTAACAGACCGAAACCTGAATACAACTTTCTTTGACCCAGCAGGAGGAGGAGACCCTATCTTATATCAACACTTATTCTGATTTTTTGGACACCCCGAAGTATATATTCTAATTTTACCTGGCTTTGGAATAATCTCCCACATCGTAACCTACTATTCAGGAAAAAAAGAGCCATTTGGATATATAGGAATAGTATGAGCCATAATATCAATTGGATTTCTAGGATTTATTGTATGAGCCCATCATATATTCACAGTCGGAATAGACGTCGATACACGAGCTTACTTTACATCCGCTACTATAATTATTGCTATCCCAACCGGAGTAAAAGTCTTTAGTTGGCTAGCAACACTTCACGGAGGAAATATCAAATGATCCCCCGCTATAATATGAGCCCTAGGCTTCATTTTCCTTTTTACAGTTGGAGGACTAACTGGAATTGTTTTAGCCAACTCCTCCCTTGACATCGTTCTCCACGACACATACTATGTGGTAGCACATTTCCACTACGTACTATCAATAGGAGCTGTATTCGCTATCATAGGAGGATTTGTACATTGATTTCCCTTATTCTCAGGCTACACCCTTAATGACACATGAGCCAAAATCCATTTCGCAATTATATTTGTAGGTGTTAACATGACCTTCTTCCCACAACATTTCTTAGGGCTATCTGGTATACCACGACGATACTCCGATTACCCAGACGCATATACAATATGAAACACTATTTCATCTATAGGCTCATTCATCTCACTAACGGCAGTAATATTAATGACTTTTATCATCTGAGAAGCATTTGCATCCAAACGGGAAGTCTTAACCGTGGACCTAACCACAACAAATCTAGAATGACTAAACGGATGCCCTCCACCATATCACACATTTGAAGAACCTACATACATTAACCTAAAATAAGAGAGGAAGGAATTGAACCCCCTATTATCGGTTTCAAGCCAACACCATAACCACTATGTCTCTCTCAATAAACGAGATGTTAGTAAAACATTACATAACCTTGTCAAGATTAAATTACAGGTGAAAGTCCCGTACATCTCATATGGCATATCCCGTACAGCTAGGCTTTCAAGACGCAACATCACCCATCATAGAAGAACTGCTACACTTTCACGATCACACTCTGATAATTGTTTTCCTAATTAGCTCACTAGTACTCTATATTATCTTACTGATACTAACAACAAAACTAACCCATACCAGCACCATAGACGCACAAGAAGTAGAAACAATCTGAACCATTCTACCAGCCATTATTCTGATTATAATTGCTCTCCCATCCCTACGAATTCTATACATAATAGACGAAATCAACAACCCATCTCTCACAGTAAAGACCATAGGACATCAATGATACTGAAGTTATGAGTACACAGACTATGAAGACTTAAGCTTCGACTCCTATATAATTCCAACATCAGAATTGAAACCTGGAGAACTACGATTACTAGAAGTAGATAACCGAGCTGTATTACCTATAGAAATAACAATTCGAATACTAATCTCCTCCGAAGACGTTTTACACTCATGAGCAGTTCCCTCTCTAGGACTAAAAACAGACGCAATTCCAGGCCGTTTAAATCAAACAACCCTCATATCAACTCGTCCAGGCCTATTTTACGGCCAATGCTCAGAAATCTGCGGATCAAATCATAGTTTCATACCAATCGTTCTCGAACTAGTCCCATTAGAATATTTTGAAAAGTGATCTGCATCAATGTTATAAGTCATCAAGAAGCTATGCCAGCATTAACCTTTTAAGTTAAAGACCGAGAGCACAACACTCTCCTTGATGACATGCCACAACTAGACACATCAACGTGACTCACGACAATTCTATCAATATTTTTAGTCCTCTTTATTGTTCTCCAATTAAAAATCTCAAAACACGATTTCTACTATAACCCAAAATTAATAACAACAAAAACGCCAAAACAAGACGCCCCTTGAGAAACAAAATGAACGAAAATCTATTTACCTCTTTCATTACCCCTGTAATTCTAGGCCTCCCCCTTGTTACTCTCGTCATTATATTCCCTAGCTTACTATTTCCTACATCAAACCGACTAATTAATAACCGCCTTATCTCCCTCCAACAATGAGCACTTCAACTCATGTCAAAACAAATAATAAGCACTCACAACACCAAAGGACAAACATGAACATTGATATTAATGTCCCTAATTCTATTTATTGGGTCTACAAATTTATTAGGCTTATTACCCCATTCATTTACACCAACCACACAACTATCAATAAATTTAGGCATGGCTATTCCCCTATGAGCAGGGGCCGTAGTTACAGGCTTCCGCAACAAAACCAAAGCATCACTCGCCCACTTCCTACCACAAGGAACACCTACCCCACTAATCCCAATACTGGTAATTATCGAAACCATCAGCCTCTTCATCCAACCAGTAGCCCTTGCCGTACGATTAACAGCCAACATCACAGCAGGGCACTTATTAATTCACTTAATCGGAGGAGCTACCCTTGCATTATTAAATATCAATACCACAACAGCACTTATTACATTTACTATTTTAGCTCTACTAACAATCCTCGAATTCGCAGTAGCTATAGTTCAAGCCTACGTATTCACCCTCCTAGTTAGCTTATATCTGCACGACAATACATAATGACACACCAAACCCACGCCTATCACATAGTAAACCCAAGTCCCTGACCCCTCACAGGAGCACTATCTGCCCTCCTAATAACATCTGGCCTCATCATGTGATTTCACTTCAATTCAACAGCTCTACTGACCCTAGGCCTAACAACAAACATACTTACAATATACCAATGATGACGAGATGTAATCCGAGAAAGTACCTTTCAAGGCCACCATACTCCTGCTGTCCAAAAAAGCCTTCGCTACGGAATAATCCTCTTCATCGTCTCCGAAGTCCTATTCTTCACTGGCTTCTTCTGAGCCTTCTATCACTCAAGCCTTGCTCCTACACCCGAATTAGGCAGCTGCTGACCCCCAACAGGCATTCACCCACTTAACCCCTTAGAAGTCCCACTACTCAACACCTCTGTCCTTCTAGCCTCAGGAGTCTCCATTACCTGAGCCCACCACAGCCTCATAGAAGGGAACCGTAACCACATGCTACAAGCCTTATTCATCACCATTACGTTAGGCGTATACTTTACACTTCTACAAGCATCAGAATACTATGAAGCTCCCTTTACAATCTCAGACGGAGTTTACGGCTCAACTTTCTTCGTAGCTACAGGATTCCACGGCCTCCATGTCATTATTGGATCTACTTTCTTAATTGTCTGCTTCCTCCGCCAACTAAAATTTCACTTTACCTCCAATCACCATTTCGGCTTCGAAGCCGCTGCCTGATATTGACACTTCGTAGACGTAGTATGACTTTTCCTCTATGTTTCCATCTACTGATGAGGCTCATGTTCTTTTAGTATTAATTAGTACAACTGACTTCCAATCAGTTAGCTTCGGCCTAACCCGAAAAAGAACAATAAACCTTATAATTACCCTCCTAACTAACTTTACACTAGCTACATTGCTCGTGACCATCGCATTCTGACTCCCCCAACTAAACGTATACTCAGAAAAAACAAGCCCATACGAATGTGGATTCGACCCCATAGGATCTGCTCGCCTTCCTTTCTCCATAAAATTCTTTCTAGTAGCTATCACATTCCTCCTCTTCGATCTAGAAATTGCACTACTTCTACCACTACCATGGGCCTCACAAACAACTAACCTTAACACAATGCTTACTATATCCCTTCTCCTAATTTTCCTACTAGCCACAAGCCTAGCCTATGAATGAACCCAAAAAGGATTAGAATGGACCGAATATGGTACTTAGTTTAAACCAAAATAAATGATTTCGACTCATTAGATTATGATCAAACTCATAAGTACCAAATGTCCCTCGTATACATAAATATTATAATAGCATTCATAGTATCTCTCACGGGATTACTAATGTATCGATCTCACCTAATATCCTCCCTCCTATGCCTGGAAGGAATAATATTGTCCTTATTCGTTATAGCTACCCTAATAATCCTAAACTCACACTTCACTTTAGCCAGTATAATACCCATTATTCTACTAGTTTTCGCAGCCTGCGAAGCAGCACTAGGCCTATCCTTGCTAGTAATGGTATCAAACACATACGGCACCGACTACGTACAAAACCTTAATCTGCTACAATGCTAAAATACATTATTTCCACAATAATACTTATACCCCTAACCTGGCTATCAAAAAATAACATAATCTGAATTAACTCCACACTCCACAGCTTACTAATTAGCCTTACAAGCCTACTCCTTATAAACCAATTTGGCGATAACAGCCTCAACTTCTCATTAACTTTCTTCTCCGACTCCTTATCTACACCACTACTTATTCTAACCATATGACTCCTCCCCTTAATACTTATAGCTAGCCAGCATCACCTATCAAAAGAAAACCCAGCCCGAAAAAAATTCTTCATCTCAATACTAATCCTATTACAACTATTTCTAATTATGACATTCTCTGCTACAGAACTAATTCTCTTTTATATTATATTTGAAGCAACACTAGTTCCCACACTCATTATTATTACCCGATGAGGGAACCAAACAGAACGCCTAAATGCCGGTCTCTACTTCTTGTTTTATACACTAGCAGGATCCCTACCCTTACTAGTTGCACTAATCTATATTCAAAACACAATAGGATCCCTAAACTTCCTAATTCTACAATACTGAGTACAACCAATACCCAGCTCCTGATCCAACACCTTCATGTGACTAGCATGCATAATAGCCTTTATAGTAAAAATACCACTATACGGACTTCATCTCTGACTACCCAAAGCCCACGTAGAAGCCCCAATTGCAGGCTCCATAGTTCTTGCAGCAATCCTACTAAAACTAGGAGGATACGGCATGTTACGAATTACGCTTCTCCTAGATCCAATCACCGACTTTATAGCATACCCATTCATCATGCTATCACTATGAGGCATAATCATAACCAGCTCAATTTGCCTTCGTCAAACGGACCTGAAATCACTCATCGCGTACTCCTCTATTAGCCACATGGCACTTGTCATCGTTGCAATCCTAATCCAAACACCCTGAAGCTACATAGGAGCCACCGCCCTGATAATTGCCCACGGCCTTACATCCTCTATACTTTTCTGCCTAGCAAATTCTAACTACGAACGAATTCACAGCCGTACAATAATCTTAGCCCGCGGCCTACAAACACTTCTTCCACTAATAGCCACCTGATGACTCCTAGCAAGTCTAACCAACCTGGCTCTACCCCCAACAATCAACCTAATCGGAGAACTATTTGTAGTAATATCGACTTTTTCATGATCTAATATCACAATTATTCTAATAGGACTTAACATAGTAATCACTACTCTCTACACCCTCTATATACTAATCACAACACAACGGGGCAAATACACTCATCATATCAATAACATTTCACCTTCCTTCACACGAGAAAATGCACTCATATCACTACACATACTACCACTACTGCTTCTATCCCTAAACCCAAAAATTATCCTAGGACCCCTATACTGTAAATATAGTTTAAAAAAACATTAGATTGTGAATCTAACAATAGAAGCCTATCACCTTCTTATTTACCGAAAAAGTATGCAAGAACTGCTAATTCTATGCTCCCATGCCTGACAACATGGCTTTTTCAAACTTTTAAAGGATAGCAGTTATCCATTGGTCTTAGGAACCAAAAAATTGGTGCAACTCCAAATAAAAGTAATAAACCTGTTCCCATCCCTCACACTAACTACCCTAATCCTACTAACCGTACCCATCATGACAACTAGTCTTAGCACCCACAAATTCACCAATTACCCACTTTACGTAAAAACAACCATTTCATACGCCTTTATCACTAGTATAATTCCCACTATAATATTTATTCATACAGGACAAGAAATAATTATTTCAAACTGACACTGACTAACCATCCAAACCCTCAAACTATCTCTCAGCTTCAAAATAGATTACTTCTCGACAATATTTATCCCAGTATCACTATTCGTCACATGATCCATCATAGAATTCTCAATATGATACATACATTCCGACCCCAACATCAACCAATTTTTTAAGTACTTACTCTTATTTCTTATCACAATACTCATCCTCGTCACTGCAAATAACATCTTTCAACTATTCATTGGCTGAGAAGGAGTCGGAATTATATCATTTCTACTAATTGGATGGTGATACGGACGAGCAGACGCAAACACAGCAGCTCTACAAGCAATCCTATATAACCGCATTGGCGACATCGGATTTATCCTAGCAATAGCATGATTCCTAATTAACCTCAACACTTGAGACCTTCAACAAATCTTCTTACTAAAACCAGAGAACTCAAATCTACCTCTAATAGGACTAATTCTAGCCGCAACCGGAAAATCCGCACAATTTAGCCTGCACCCATGATTACCCTCCGCAATAGAGGGTCCGACACCTGTCTCAGCATTACTCCACTCAAGTACAATAGTAGTAGCAGGTATTTTCTTACTAATCCGCTTTTATCCATTAACAGAAAACAATAAACTCATCCAATCTACTATACTATGCCTAGGAGCCATTACCACACTATTTACAGCAATATGTGCCCTCACCCAAAATGACATTAAAAAAATCATCGCCTTCTCTACATCCAGCCAACTCGGCCTTATGATAGTAACAATTGGAATTAACCAGCCTCACCTAGCACTTCTTCACATCTGCACCCACGCTTTCTTCAAAGCCATATTATTTCTATGCTCCGGCTCCATCATCCACAATCTAAATAACGAACAAGATATTCGAAAAATAGGAGGCCTATTTAAAGCCATACCATTCACCGCAACAGCCCTTATTATTGGCAGCCTTGCACTAACAGGAATACCTTTCCTCACCGGATTCTACTCCAAAGATCTAATTATTGAATCCGCCAACACGTCATATACCAACGCCTGAGCCCTCTTAATAACACTAATCGCCATCTCCTTCACAGCTATCTACAGTACCCGTATTATTTTCTTCACACTCCTAGGACAACCCCGATTCCCAACCCTTATTTCTATTAATGAAAACAACCCATTCCTAATTAACTCAATTAAACGCTTACTAATCGGAAGTCTTTTCGCAGGATTCATCATTTCTAACAACATCCCCCCAACAACCATTCCCCAAACAACTATACCCTACTACCTAAAAATCACCGCCCTAACAATTACAATCCTAGGCTTTATTCTAGCACTAGAAATTAACAACATAACCCACTACTTAAAGTTCAATTACCCATCAAACATATTCAAATTTTCTAACCTACTAGGATATTATCCCACAGTCATACACCGCTTAACCCCCTATATAAATCTAACAATAAGCCAAAAATCAGCATCCTCCCTTCTAGACCTAACCTGACTAGAAACCATTATACCAAAAACCATCTCACTAACCCAAATAAAAACATCTATCATAATCACAAACCAAAAAGGCTTAATTAAATTATATTTCCTTTCCTTCCTAATTACGATTTTCACTAGCACAATTCTACTTAATTTCCACGAGTAATCTCTATAATCACCACTACACCAATTAATAAAGATCAACCAGTAACAATAACTAATCAAGTACCATAGCTGTACAAAGCAGCAATCCCCATGGCCTCCTCACTAAAAAACCCAGAATCCCCTGTATCATAAATTACCCAATCCCCCATACCATTAAACTTAAACACAATCTCCACCTCCTTATCCTTCAACACATAGTAAATTATAAAAAACTCCATCAACAAACCAGTAATAAACGTTCCTAAAACAACCTTATTAGAAACCCAAACCTCAGGATACTGCTCAGTAGCCATAGCTGTCGTATAACCAAAAACCACCATTATACCCCCTAAATAAACTAAAAAAACCATTAAACCTAAAAAAGAACCACCATAATTTAACACAATACCACACCCAACCCCACCACTCACAATCAATCCCAACCCCCCATAAATAGGCGAAGGTTTTGAAGAAAACCCTACAAAGCCCATCACAAAAATTACACTTAAAATAAATACAATGTACATAATCATTATTCCTGCATGGAATCTAACCATGACTAATGATATGAAAAACCATCGTTGTTATTCAACTACAAGAACACTAATGATCAACATCCGAAAAACTCACCCACTAATAAAAATCGTAAACAACGCACTCATTGACCTCCCAACTCCATCAAACATCTCATCATGATGAAACTTTGGATCCCTCCTAGGCACTTGCTTAGCTCTACAAATCTTAACAGGCCTATTCCTAGCAATACACTACACATCCGATACAACAATAGCATTCTCCTCTGTAACCCACATTTGTCGAGACGTAAACTATGGCTGAATCATCCGATATATGCACGCAAACGGAGCATCAATATTTTTTATCTGCCTATTTATGCATGTAGGACGAGGCCTATATTACGGATCATATACCTTCTTAGAAACATGAAACATCGGAGTAATTCTCCTATTTACAACAATAGCCACAGCATTCATAGGCTATGTCCTACCATGAGGACAGATATCATTCTGAGGAGCAACAGTCATTACCAACCTCCTCTCGGCAATCCCATACATTGGCACCAACCTAGTTGAATGAATCTGAGGGGGATTTTCAGTAGACAAAGCCACCCTCACCCGATTCTTCGCTTTCCACTTCATCCTCCCATTTATCATTGTAGCTCTCACCATAATCCACTTAATTTTCCTCCACGAAACAGGATCCAACAACCCCACAGGAATTCCATCAGACACAGACAAAATTCCATTTCACCCTTATTACACCATCAAGGACATCCTAGGCATCATACTATTAATCCTCATCCTCATATCACTAGTACTATTCACTCCCGACCTACTCGGAGACCCGGATAATTATACTCCAGCAAACCCACTCAGTACACCCTCCCACATTAAGCCAGAATGGTATTTCCTATTTGCATACGCAATCCTACGATCAATCCCCAATAAACTGGGAGGAGTCCTAGCCTTAGTCCTTTCCATCTTGATCTTAACACTCGTACCCTTCCTCCACACATCCAAACAACGAAGCATAATGTTCCGACCAATCAGCCA
>NW_026291984.1:5000-157416 GCF_023091745.1 Budorcas taxicolor | reverse complement strand
GTCTGTGTCTGGGGGGGCGGGCGTGAGGGTGTGTGTGTGTGTGTGTGTGTGTGTGTGCGTGTGTGTGTGCGGTGCGCCCGCGCCTGCGGGAGACCGCGACGTTGCCTGCCAGGATGCGTCTGGGGGTGGGGCTGGGGCCCCGGCCCCGCCCAGAATTGCCTGAGGCCCGCCAAGGGAGCCCCAGACAGAGACCCCCGCGCCCGCGCCCCCGCCCCCGCCGTTCCTCTGGTTTCCTGGACGCCGAAAGCCGAGGGGCTCGCGGGCCGCGCGGAGGCAACCCAGGTGTGCAGCGGGAGTCGGGGCCCCGGCCACCCAACCTGAGAGGGGCTGGAAGGCAGGCGGCGGCTCTGAGCGCGGTGGGGTGCCAGGGGCCAGCGGCAGGTGCGGCTTGCGGTGCGGCTGGGGCCGGGGGCTAAAGGAGAGGGCAGGCAGGGAAAAAAAGAAACAACAAAAAGCCTACAGCACCCGGTATTCCCAGGCGGTCTCCCATCCAAGTACTAACCGGGCCCGACCCTGCTTAGCTTCCGAGATCAGACGAGATCGGGCGCGTTCAGGGTGGTATGGCCGTAGACGGAGGGCGGCGGCCGCCAGGCGCCCTAAGAGCCCTGCGCTGCGCCTGCCTTTCGCTCTGACCCGCCCGGTCGGGCCAGCCGGCGGCCGCAGCTCTCCAGCTCTCCACGGAGCGCGCGCTGCACTTGAGCTGCACCACCCGCGACCGGACTCCCGGCGGCCCGGTGGCCGGCCCACGCCGCCCCGCCCCCCGCCCCCCGTCACCCCCGGCCAACGCTCGGCCGGCCCGGCCCAGCCCGGCCCGGGGGACCACAGGGCTTCCGGGACCGGGAGCAGCCGGGGCGGGAGTGCCTGCCGGGGGGTGTAGGGGGGGAGGGTGGAGTGAGGGGCGCGGAGGTCTTGGCGCTCTCCCACCCTGGGACCCTCCAGGCACCACCCGGCTCGGGGGCCGCCGCCCCTCCCCCACCCCCTCGCCCACCTCCCCAAGGCGTTCGCTGCCCAGGGCCTCGGGGGCCCGCTGGGGCCCGCGGTCCTCTGAGCCTCCTGCGGGCCTAGGCGCAGCCCAGCCGTGGCCCTGAGCGCCCATCCTGCCCGGCACCTGCGCGGTGCCCAAACCCACCTGCAGCCACCAGCGCCGGCGACCAGAGCTCGTCAGCCCCGCCCCTTCGCCCTACCGAGGCCCCCCCCCTCCCCTTGCCCCCACGCCGCCCTCCAAGCACAGGACCTTGCTGAGGGTGCAGACGAGCGACATGCAGCCACACGGACAGGCACACAGACACACTCGCAGGCACCCACGCCAAGCGAGACAGCCGGCCGGCGCAAGCTCGTCAGCCAGGGCCACAGCCACAGCACCCACCCGTGAGAGGCCGGGGCCAGGAGGGAAGGGACGGCAGGCCGGGGGTCAGGAGAGACAGAGACGGACAGAGATGAAGGTTCAGAGACAGGCTCCCAAGACGGCGAGAGGGCAGATGCAGATGCAGATGCAGATGCAGATGCAGACAGACAGACAGACAGACACGAGCGCGCAGGCACACCCAGGGAGCGAGAGCCAGAGAGAGGGAGACACAGAGCGACCGACAGAGAGACGGAAAGCGGGAGACGGACAGGGGACAGGGGATGGCATCCCATCCGAGACGGACACTCTGGCACAGACCGTCACACACCGCAGAGAGCGGCCCGTGCGCAAGGGAGGGGGCGGTCAGCCTTGGGCCGGGCGAGCCCCGGCTGGACGCGGTGCCCTGGGGCTGGCAATCACCGTGGGGACCCCAAGACTTCCTCGCAGCCGAGGTCTC
The DNA here is from genome assembly GCF_023091745.1 of Budorcas taxicolor. Lineage (NCBI taxonomy): Eukaryota > Metazoa > Chordata > Mammalia > Artiodactyla > Bovidae > Budorcas > Budorcas taxicolor. The sequence continues at coordinate 155,614 of NW_026291984.1, read as the reverse complement.
AAAGGTCCCCTTCGGCTTGGCTCCCTGAGGCGAGACCCAGCCCCCCGCCCCCAGGCCAGAGGGTGAGTGTGGGGAGAGAGTGTGCGTGTGAGTGTGTCGGGTGGGCGACGGTGGGGTCGGGTCGACTGGGGGGGGCCGGGGTGGATACCCACAGCGGAGGGGGGCGGGTGTGGCGGCCGGGGGCTTTGGAAGCCTGTGTGGTCCTCTTGCTGTCTCTCTCTCTCCCCTCTTTCTCCGTCTCCCTTACTTGTGGTTTCCGGCTCTTGACCTGTCTGGGCTGCGGGGGGTGTGTCTGTGTCTGGGGGGGCGGGCGTGAGGGGGTGTGTGTGTGTGTGTGTGTGTGTGTGTGTGTGTGTGTGCGTGTGTGTGTGCGGTGCGCCCGCGCCTGCGGGAGACCGCGACGTTGCCTGCCAGGATGCGTCTGGGGGTGGGGCTGGGGCCCCGGCCCCGCCCAGAATTGCCTGAGGCCCGCCAAGGGAGCCCCAGACAGAGACCGGGGTGGGGCTGGGGCCCCGGCCCCGCCCAGAATTGCCTGAGGCCCGCCAAGGGAGCCCCAGACAGAGACCCCCGCGCCCGCGCCCCCGCCCCCGCCGTTCCTCTGGTTTCCTGGACGCCGAAAGCCGAGGGGCTCGCGGGCCGCGCGGAGGCAACCCAGGTGTGCAGCGGGAGTCGGGGCCCCGGCCACCCAACCTGAGAGGGGCTGGAAGGCAGGCGGCGGCTCTGAGCGCGGTGGGGTGCCAGGGGCCAGCGGCAGGTGCGGCTTGCGGTGCGGCTGGGGCCGGGGGCTAAAGGAGAGGGCAGGCAGGGAAAAAAAGAAACAACAAAAAGCCTACAGCACCCGGTATTCCCAGGCGGTCTCCCATCCAAGTACTAACCGGGCCCGACCCTGCTTAGCTTCCGAGATCAGACGAGATCGGGCGCGTTCAGGGTGGTATGGCCGTAGACGGAGGCGGCGGCCGCCAGGCGCCCTAAGAGCCCTGCGCTGCGCCTGCCTTTCGCTCTGACCCGCCGGTCGGGCCAGCCGGCGGCCGCAGCTCTCCAGCTCTCCACGGAGCGCGCGCTGCACTTGAGCTGCACCACCCGCGACCGGACTCCCGGCGGCCCGGTGGCCGGCCCACGCCGCCCCGCCCCCCGCCCCCCGTCACCCCCGGCCAACGCTCGGCCGGCCCGGCCCAGCCCGGCCCGGGGGACCACAGGGCTTCCGGGACCGGGAGCAGCCGGGCCGGGTGTGCCTGCCGGGGGGTGTAGGGGGGAGGGTGGAGTGAGGGGCGCGGAGGTCTTGGCGCTCTCCCACCCTGGGACCCTCCAGGCACCACCCCGCTCGGGGGCCGCCGCCCCTCCCCCACCCCCTCGCCCACCTCCCCAAGGCGTTCGCTGCCCAGGGCCTCGGGGCCCGCTGGGGCCCGCGGTCCTCTGAGCCTCCTGCGGGCCTAGGCGCAGCCCAGCCGTGGCCCTGAGCGCCCATCCTGCCCGGCACCTGCGCGGTGCCCAAACCCACCTGCAGCCACCAGCGCCGGCGACCAGAGCTCGTCAGCCCCGCCCCTTCGCCCTACCGAGGCCCCCCACTCCCCTTGCCCCCACGCCGCCCTCCAAGCACAGGACCTTGCTGAGGGTGCAGACGAGCGACATGCAGCCACACGGACAGGCACACAGACACACTCGCAGGCACCCACGCCAAGCGAGACAGCCGGCCGGCGCAAGCTCGTCAGCCAGGGCCACAGCCACAGCACCCACCCGTGAGAGGCCGGGGCCAGAGGAAGGGACGGCAGGCCGGGGGTCAGGAGAGACAGAGACGGACAGAGATGAAGGTTCAGAGACAGGCTCCCAAGACGGCGAGAGGGCAGATGCAGATGCAGATGCAGATGCAGATGCAGACAGACAGACAGACAGACACGAGCGCGCAGGCACACCCAGGGAGCGAGAGCCAGAGAGAGGGAGACACAGAGCGACCGACAGAGAGACGGAAAGCGGGAGACGGACAGGGGACAGGGGATGGCATCCCATCCGAGACGGACACTCTGGCACAGACCGTCACACACCGCAGAGAGCGGCCCGTGCGCAAGGGAGGGGGCGTCAGCCTTGGGCCGGGCGAGCCCCGGCTGGACGCGGTGCCCTGGGGCTGGCAATCACCCGTGGGGACCCCAAGACTTCCTCGCAGCCGAGGTCTCAAAGGTCCCCTTCGGCTTGGCTCCCTGAGGCGAGACCCAGCCCCCGCCCCCAGGCCAGAGGGTGAGTGTGGGAGAGAGTGTGCGTGTGAGTGTGTCGGTGGGCGACGGTGGGGTCGGGTCGACTGGGGGGGCCGGGTGGATACCCACAGCGGAGGGGGGCGGGTGTGGCGGCCGGGGCTTTGGAAGCCTGTGTGGTCCTCTTGCTGTCTCTCTCTCTCCCTCTTTCTCCGTCTCCCTTACTTGTGGTTTCCGGCTCTTGACCTGTCTGGGCTGCGGGGGGTGTGTCTGTGTCTGGGGGGGCGGGCGTGAGGGGGTGTGTGTGTGTGTGTGTGTGTGTGTGTGTGTGTGTGTGCGTGTGTGTGTGCGGTGCGCCCGCGCCTGCGGGAGACCGCGACGTTGCCTGCCAGGATGCGTCTGGGGGTGGGGCTGGGGCCCCGGCCCCGCCCAGAATTGCCTGAGGCCCGCCAAGGGAGCCCCAGACAGAGACCCCCGCGCCCGCGCCCCCGCCCCCGCCGTTCCTCTGGTTTCCTGGACGCCGAAAGCCGAGGGGCTCGCGGGCCCCGTGGAGGCAACCCAGGTGTGCAGCGGGAGTCGGGGCCCCGGCCACCCAACCTGAGAGGGGCTGGAAGGCAGGCGGCGGCTCTGAGCGCGGTGGGGTGCCAGGGGCCAGCGGCAGGTGCGGCTTGCGGTGCGGCTGGGGCCGGGGGCTAAAGGAGAGGGCAGGCAGGGAAAAAAAGAAACAACAAAAAGCCTACAGCACCCGGTATTCCCAGGCGGTCTCCCATCCAAGTACTAACCGGGCCCGACCCTGCTTAGCTTCCGAGATCAGACGAGATCGGGCGCGTTCAGGGTGGTATGGCCGTAGACGGAGGCGGCGGCCGCCAGGCGCCCTAAGAGCCCTGCGCTGCGCCTGCCTTTCGCTCTGACCCGCCGGTCGGGCCAGCCGGCGGCCGCAGCTCTCCAGCTCTCCACGGAGCGCGCGCTGCACTTGAGCTGCACCACCCGCGACCGGACTCCCGGCGGCCCGGTGGCCGGCCCACGCCGCCCCGCCCCCCGCCCCCCGTCACCCCCGGCCAACGCTCGGCCGGCCCGGCCCAGCCCGGCCCGGGGGACCACAGGGCTTCCGGGACCGGGAGCAGCCGGGCCGGGTGTGCCTGCCAGGGGGTGTAGGGGGGAGGGTGGAGTGAGGGGCGCGGAGGTCTTGGCGCTCTCCCACCCTGGGACCCTCCAGGCACCACCCGGCTCGGGGGCCGCCGCCCCTCCCCCACCCCCTCGCCCACCTCCCCAAGGCGTTCGCTGCCCAGGGCCTCGGGGCCCGCTGGGGCCCGCGGTCCTCTGAGCCTCCTGCGGGCCTAGGCGCAGCCCAGCCGTGGCCCTGAGCGCCCATCCTGCCCGGCACCTGCGCGGTGCCCAAACCCACCTGCAGCCACCAGCGCCGGCGACCAGAGCTCGTCAGCCCCGCCCCTTCGCCCTACCGAGGCCCCCCCCTCCCCTTGCCCCCACGCCGCCCTCCAAGCACAGGACCTTGCTGAGGGTGCAGACGAGCGACATGCAGCCACACGGACAGGCACACAGACACACTCGCAGGCACCCACGCCAAGCGAGACAGCCGGCCGGCGCAAGCTCGTCAGCCAGGGCCACAGCCACAGCACCCACCCGTGAGAGGCCGGGGCCAGAGGAAGGGACGGCAGGCCGGGGGTCAGGAGAGACAGAGACGGACAGAGATGAAGGTTCAGAGACAGGCTCCCAAGACGGCGAGAGGGCAGATGCAGATGCAGATGCAGATGCAGATGCAGACAGACAGACAGACAGACACGAGCGCGCAGGCACACCCAGGGAGCGAGAGCCAGAGAGAGGGAGACACAGAGCGACCGACAGAGAGACGGAAAGCGGGAGACGGACAGGGGACAGGGGATGGCATCCCATCCGAGACGGACACTCTGGCACAGACCGTCACACACCGCAGAGAGCGGCCCGTGCGCAAGGGAGGGGGCGTCAGCCTTGGGCCGGGCGAGCCCCGGCTGGACGCGGTGCCCTGGGGCTGGCAATCACCCGTGGGGACCCCAAGACTTCCTCGCAGCCGAGGTCTCAAAGGTCCCCTTCGGCTTGGCTCCCTGAGGCGAGACCCAGCCCCCGCCCCCAGGCCAGAGGGTGAGTGTGGGAGAGAGTGTGCGTGTGAGTGTGTCGGTGGGCGACGGTGGGGTCGGGTCGACTGGGGGGGGCCGGGTGGATACCCACAGCGGAGGGGGGCGGGTGTGGCGGCCGGGGCTTTGGAAGCCTGTGTGGTCCTCTTGCTGTCTCTCTCTCTCCCTCTTTCTCCGTCTCCCTTACTTGTGGTTTCCGGCTCTTGACCTGTCTGGGCTGCGGGGGGTGTGTCTGTGTCTGGGGGGGCGGGCGTGAGGGTGTGTGTGTGTGTGTGTGTGTGTGTGTGCGTGTGTGTGTGCGGTGCGCCCGCGCCTGCGGGAGACCGCGACGTTGCCTGCCAGGATGCGTCTGGGGGTGGGGCTGGGGCCCCGGCCCCGCCCAGAATTGCCTGAGGCCCGCCAAGGGAGCCCCAGACAGAGACCCCCGCGCCCGCGCCCCCGCCCCCGCCGTTCCTCTGGTTTCCTGGACGCCGAAAGCCGAGGGGCTCGCGGGCCGCGCGGAGGCAACCCAGGTGTGCAGCGGGAGTCGGGGCCCCGGCCACCCAACCTGAGAGGGGCTGGAAGGCAGGCGGCGGCTCTGAGCGCGGTGGGGTGCCAGGGGCCAGCGGCAGGTGCGGCTTGCGGTGCGGCTGGGGCCGGGGGCTAAAGGAGAGGGCAGGCAGGGAAAAAAAGAAACGACAAAAAGCCTACAGCACCCGGTATTCCCAGGCGGTCTCCCATCCAAGTACTAACCGGGCCCGACCCTGCTTAGCTTCCGAGATCAGACGAGATCGGGCGCGTTCAGGGTGGTATGGCCGTAGACGGAGGCGGCGGCCGCCAGGCGCCCTAAGAGCCCTGCGCTGCGCCTGCCTTTCGCTCTGACCCGCCGGTCGGGCCAGCCGGCGGCCGCAGCTCTCCAGCTCTCCACGGAGCGCGCGCTGCACTTGAGCTGCACCACCCGCGACCGGACTCCCGGCGGCCCGGTGGCCGGCCCACGCCGCCCCGCCCCCCGCCCCCCGTCACCCCCGGCCAACGCTCGGCCGGCCCGGCCCAGCCCGGCCCGGGGGACCACAGGGCTTCCGGGACCGGGAGCAGCCGGGCCGGGTGTGCCTGCCAGGGGGTGTAGGGGGGAGGGTGGAGTGAGGGGCGCGGAGGTCTTGGCGCTCTCCCACCCTGGGACCCTCCAGGCACCACCCCGCTCGGGGGCCGCCGCCCCTCCCCCACCCCCTCGCCCACCTCCCCAAGGCGTTCGCTGCCCAGGGCCTCGGGGCCCGCTGGGGCCCGCGGTCCTCTGAGCCTCCTGCGGGCCTAGGCGCAGCCCAGCCGTGGCCCTGAGCGCCCATCCTGCCCGGCACCTGCGCGGTGCCCAAACCCACCTGCAGCCACCAGCGCCGGCGACCAGAGCTCGTCAGCCCCGCCCCTTCGCCCTACCGAGGCCCCCCCCTCCCCTTGCCCACACGCCGCCCTCCAAGCACAGGACCTTGCTGAGGGTGCAGACGAGCGACATGCAGCCACACGGACAGGCACACAGACACACTCGCAGGCACCCACGCCAAGCGAGACAGCCGGCCGGCGCAAGCTCGTCAGCCAGGGCCACAGCCACAGCACCCACCCGTGAGAGGCCGGGGCCAGAGGAAGGGACGGCAGGCCGGGGGTCAGGAGAGACAGAGACGGACAGAGATGAAGGTTCAGAGACAGGCTCCCAAGACGGCGAGAGGGCAGATGCAGATGCAGATGCAGATGCAGATGCAGACAGACAGACAGACAGACACGAGCGCGCAGGCACACCCAGGGAGCGAGAGCCAGAGAGAGGGAGACACAGAGCGACCGACAGAGAGACGGAAAGCGGGAGACGGACAGGGGACAGGGGATGGCATCCCATCCGAGACGGACACTCTGGCACAGACCGTCACACACCGCAGAGAGCGGCCCGTGCGCAAGGGAGGGGGCGTCAGCCTTGGGCCGGGCGAGCCCCGGCTGGACGCGGTGCCCTGGGGCTGGCAATCACCCGTGGGGACCCCAAGACTTCCTCGCAGCCGAGGTCTCAAAGGTCCCCTTCGGCTTGGCTCCCTGAGGCGAGACCCAGCCCCCGCCCCCAGGCCAGAGGGTGAGTGTGGGAGAGAGTGTGCGTGTGAGTGTGTCGGTGGGCGACGGTGGGGTCGGGTCGACTGGGGGGGCCGGGTGGATACCCACAGCGGAGGGGGGCGGGTGTGGCGGCCGGGGCTTTGGAAGCCTGTGTGGTCCTCTTGCTGTCTCTCTCTCTCCCTCTTTCTCCGTCTCCCTTACTTGTGGTTTCCGGCTCTTGACCTGTCTGGGCTGCGGGGGGTGTGTCTGTGTCTGGGGGGGCGGGCGTGAGGGGGTGTGTGTGTGTGTGTGTGTGTGTGTGTGTGTGTGTGTGCGTGTGTGTGTGCGGTGCGCCCGCGCCTGCGGGAGACCGCGACGTTGCCTGCCAGGATGCGTCTGGGGGTGGGGCTGGGGCCCCGGCCCCGCCCAGAATTGCCTGAGGCCCGCCAAGGGAGCCCCAGACAGAGACCCCCGCGCCCGCGCCCCCGCCCCCGCCGTTCCTCTGGTTTCCTGGACGCCGAAAGCCGAGGGGCTCGCGGGCCGCGCGGAGGCAACCCAGGTGTGCAGCGGGAGTCGGGGCCCCGGCCACCCAACCTGAGAGGGGCTGGAAGGCAGGCGGCGGCTCTGAGCGCGGTGGGGTGCCAGGGGCCAGCGGCAGGTGCGGCTTGCGGTGCGGCTGGGGCCGGGGGCTAAAGGAGAGGGCAGGCAGGGAAAAAAAGAAACGACAAAAAGCCTACAGCACCCGGTATTCCCAGGCGGTCTCCCATCCAAGTACTAACCGGGCCCGACCCTGCTTAGCTTCCGAGATCAGACGAGATCGGGCGCGTTCAGGGTGGTATGGCCGTAGACGGAGGCGGCGGCCGCCAGGCGCCCTAAGAGCCCTGCGCTGCGCCTGCCTTTCGCTCTGACCCGCCGGTCGGGCCAGCCGGCGGCCGCAGCTCTCCAGCTCTCCACGGAGCGCGCGCTGCACTTGAGCTGCACCACCCGCGACCGGACTCCCGGCGGCCCGGTGGCCGGCCCACGCCGCCCCGCCCCCCGCCCCCCGTCACCCCCGGCCAACGCTCGGCCGGCCCGGCCCAGCCCGGCCCGGGGGACCACAGGGCTTCCGGGACCGGGAGCAGCCGGGCCGGGTGTGCCTGCCAGGGGGTGTAGGGGGGAGGGTGGAGTGAGGGGCGCGGAGGTCTTGGCGCTCTCCCACCCTGGGACCCTCCAGGCACCACCCGGCTCGGGGGCCGCCGCCCCTCCCCCACCCCCTCGCCCACCTCCCCAAGGCGTTCGCTGCCCAGGGCCTCGGGGCCCGCTGGGGCCCGCGGTCCTCTGAGCCTCCTGCGGGCCTAGGCGCAGCCCAGCCGTGGCCCTGAGCGCCCATCCTGCCCGGCACCTGCGCGGTGCCCAAACCCACCTGCAGCCACCAGCGCCGGCGACCAGAGCTCGTCAGCCCCGCCCCTTCGCCCTACCGAGGCCCCCCCCTCCCCTTGCCCCCACGCCGCCCTCCAAGCACAGGACCTTGCTGAGGGTGCAGACGAGCGACATGCAGCCACACGGACAGGCACACAGACACACTCGCAGGCACCCACGCCAAGCGAGACAGCCGGCCGGCGCAAGCTCGTCAGCCAGGGCCACAGCCACAGCACCCACCCGTGAGAGGCCGGGGCCAGAGGAAGGGACGGCAGGCCGGGGGTCAGGAGAGACAGAGACGGACAGAGATGAAGGTTCAGAGACAGGCTCCCAAGACGGCGAGAGGGCAGATGCAGATGCAGATGCAGATGCAGATGCAGACAGACAGACAGACAGACACGAGCGCGCAGGCACACCCAGGGAGCGAGAGCCAGAGAGAGGGAGACACAGAGCGACCGACAGAGAGACGGAAAGCGGGAGACGGACAGGGGACAGGGGATGGCATCCCATCCGAGACGGACACTCTGGCACAGACCGTCACACACCGCAGAGAGCGGCCCGTGCGCAAGGGAGGGGGCGTCAGCCTTGGGCCGGGCGAGCCCCGGCTGGACGCGGTGCCCTGGGGCTGGCAATCACCCGTGGGGACCCCAAGACTTCCTCGCAGCCGAGGTCTCAAAGGTCCCCTTCGGCTTGGCTCCCTGAGGCGAGACCCAGCCCCCGCCCCCAGGCCAGAGGGTGAGTGTGGGAGAGAGTGTGCGTGTGAGTGTGTCGGTGGGCGACGGTGGGGTCGGGTCGACTGGGGGGGGCCGGGTGGATACCCACAGCGGAGGGGGGCGGGTGTGGCGGCCGGGGCTTTGGAAGCCTGTGTGGTCCTCTTGCTGTCTCTCTCTCTCCCTCTTTCTCCGTCTCCCTTACTTGTGGTTTCCGGCTCTTGACCTGTCTGGGCTGCGGGGGGTGTGTCTGTGTCTGGGGGGGCGGGCGTGAGGGTGTGTGTGTGTGTGTGTGTGTGTGTGTGCGTGTGTGTGTGCGGTGCGCCCGCGCCTGCGGGAGACCGCGACGTTGCCTGCCAGGATGCGTCTGGGGGTGGGGCTGGGGCCCCGGCCCCGCCCAGAATTGCCTGAGGCCCGCCAAGGGAGCCCCAGACAGAGACCCCCGCGCCCGCGCCCCCGCCCCCGCCGTTCCTCTGGTTTCCTGGACGCCGAAAGCCGAGGGGCTCGCGGGCCGCGCGGAGGCAACCCAGGTGTGCAGCGGGAGTCGGGGCCCCGGCCACCCAACCTGAGAGGGGCTGGAAGGCAGGCGGCGGCTCTGAGCGCGGTGGGGTGCCAGGGGCCAGCGGCAGGTGCGGCTTGCGGTGCGGCTGGGGCCGGGGGCTAAAGGAGAGGGCAGGCAGGGAAAAAAAGAAACGACAAAAAGCCTACAGCACCCGGTATTCCCAGGCGGTCTCCCATCCAAGTACTAACCGGGCCCGACCCTGCTTAGCTTCCGAGATCAGACGAGATCGGGCGCGTTCAGGGTGGTATGGCCGTAGACGGAGGCGGCGGCCGCCAGGCGCCCTAAGAGCCCTGCGCTGCGCCTGCCTTTCGCTCTGACCCGCCGGTCGGGCCAGCCGGCGGCCGCAGCTCTCCAGCTCTCCACGGAGCGCGCGCTGCACTTGAGCTGCACCACCCGCGACCGGACTCCCGGCGGCCCGGTGGCCGGCCCACGCCGCCCCGCCCCCCGCCCCCCGTCACCCCCGGCCAACGCTCGGCCGGCCCGGCCCAGCCCGGCCCGGGGGACCACAGGGCTTCCGGGACCGGGAGCAGCCGGGCCGGGTGTGCCTGCCAGGGGGTGTAGGGGGGAGGGTGGAGTGAGGGGCGCGGAGGTCTTGGCGCTCTCCCACCCTGGGACCCTCCAGGCACCACCCGGCTCGGGGGCCGCCGCCCCTCCCCCACCCCCTCGCCCACCTCCCCAAGGCGTTCGCTGCCCAGGGCCTCGGGGCCCGCTGGGGCCCGCGGTCCTCTGAGCCTCCTGCGGGCCTAGGCGCAGCCCAGCCGTGGCCCTGAGCGCCCATCCTGCCCGGCACCTGCGCGGTGCCCAAACCCACCTGCAGCCACCAGCGCCGGCGACCAGAGCTCGTCAGCCCCGCCCCTTCGCCCTACCGAGGCCCCCCCCTCCCCTTGCCCCCACGCCGCCCTCCAAGCACAGGACCTTGCTGAGGGTGCAGACGAGCGACATGCAGCCACACGGACAGGCACACAGACACACTCGCAGGCACCCACGCCAAGCGAGACAGCCGGCCGGCGCAAGCTCGTCAGCCAGGGCCACAGCCACAGCACCCACCCGTGAGAGGCCGGGGCCAGAGGAAGGGACGGCAGGCCGGGGGTCAGGAGAGACAGAGACGGACAGAGATGAAGGTTCAGAGACAGGCTCCCAAGACGGCGAGAGGGCAGATGCAGATGCAGATGCAGATGCAGATGCAGACAGACAGACAGACAGACACGAGCGCGCAGGCACACCCAGGGAGCGAGAGCCAGAGAGAGGGAGACACAGAGCGACCGACAGAGAGACGGAAAGCGGGAGACGGACAGGGGACAGGGGATGGCATCCCATCCGAGACGGACACTCTGGCACAGACCGTCACACACCGCAGAGAGCGGCCCGTGCGCAAGGGAGGGGGCGTCAGCCTTGGGCCGGGCGAGCCCCGGCTGGACGCGGTGCCCTGGGGCTGGCAATCACCCGTGGGGACCCCAAGACTTCCTCGCAGCCGAGGTCTCAAAGGTCCCCTTCGGCTTGGCTCCCTGAGGCGAGACCCAGCCCCCGCCCCCAGGCCAGAGGGTGAGTGTGGGAGAGAGTGTGCGTGTGAGTGTGTCGGTGGGCGACGGTGGGGTCGGGTCGACTGGGGGGGGCCGGGTGGATACCCACAGCGGAGGGGGGCGGGTGTGGCGGCCGGGGCTTTGGAAGCCTGTGTGGTCCTCTTGCTGTCTCTCTCTCTCCCTCTTTCTCCGTCTCCCTTACTTGTGGTTTCCGGCTCTTGACCTGTCTGGGCTGCGGGGGGTGTGTCTGTGTCTGGGGGGGCGGGCGTGAGGGTGTGTGTGTGTGTGTGTGTGTGTGTGTGCGTGTGTGTGTGCGGTGCGCCCGCGCCTGCGGGAGACCGCGACGTTGCCTGCCAGGATGCGTCTGGGGGTGGGGCTGGGGCCCCGGCCCCGCCCAGAATTGCCTGAGGCCCGCCAAGGGAGCCCCAGACAGAGACCCCCGCGCCCGCGCCCCCGCCCCCGCCGTTCCTCTGGTTTCCTGGACGCCGAAAGCCGAGGGGCTCGCGGGCCGCGCGGAGGCAACCCAGGTGTGCAGCGGGAGTCGGGGCCCCGGCCACCCAACCTGAGAGGGGCTGGAAGGCAGGCGGCGGCTCTGAGCGCGGTGGGGTGCCAGGGGCCAGCGGCAGGTGCGGCTTGCGGTGCGGCTGGGGCCGGGGGCTAAAGGAGAGGGCAGGCAGGGAAAAAAAGAAACAACAAAAAGCCTACAGCACCCGGTATTCCCAGGCGGTCTCCCATCCAAGTACTAACCGGGCCCGACCCTGCTTAGCTTCCGAGATCAGACGAGATCGGGCGCGTTCAGGGTGGTATGGCCGTAGACGGAGGCGGCGGCCGCCAGGCGCCCTAAGAGCCCTGCGCTGCGCCTGCCTTTCGCTCTGACCCGCCGGTCGGGCCAGCCGGCGGCCGCAGCTCTCCAGCTCTCCACGGAGCGCGCGCTGCACTTGAGCTGCACCACCCGCGACCGGACTCCCGGCGGCCCGGTGGCCGGCCCACGCCGCCCCGCCCCCCGCCCCCCGTCACCCCCGGCCAACGCTCGGCCGGCCCGGCCCAGCCCGGCCCGGGGGACCACAGGGCTTCCGGGACCGGGAGCAGCCGGGCCGGGTGTGCCTGCCGGGGGGTGTAGGGGGGAGGGTGGAGTGAGGGGCGCGGAGGTCTTGGCGCTCTCCCACCCTGGGACCCTCCAGGCACCACCCGGCTCGGGGGCCGCCGCCCCTCCCCCACCCCCTCGCCCACCTCCCCAAGGCGTTCGCTGCCCAGGGCCTCGGGGCCCGCTGGGGCCCGCGGTCCTCTGAGCCTCCTGCGGGCCTAGGCGCAGCCCAGCCGTGGCCCTGAGCGCCCATCCTGCCCGGCACCTGCGCGGTGCCCAAACCCACCTGCAGCCACCAGCGCCGGCGACCAGAGCTCGTCAGCCCCGCCCCTTCGCCCTACCGAGGCCCCCCCCCCCCCCTTGCCCCCACGCCGCCCTCCAAGCACAGGACCTTGCTGAGGGTGCAGACGAGCGACATGCAGCCACACGGACAGGCACACAGACACACTCGCAGGCACCCACGCCAAGCGAGACAGCCGGCCGGCGCAAGCTCGTCAGCCAGGGCCACAGCCACAGCACCCACCCGTGAGAGGCCGGGGCCAGAGGAAGGGACGGCAGGCCGGGGGTCAGGAGAGACAGAGACGGACAGAGATGAAGGTTCAGAGACAGGCTCCCAAGACGGCGAGAGGGCAGATGCAGATGCAGATGCAGATGCAGATGCAGACAGACAGACAGACAGACACGAGCGCGCAGGCACACCCAGGGAGCGAGAGCCAGAGAGAGGGAGACACAGAGCGACCGACAGAGAGACGGAAAGCGGGAGACGGACAGGGGACAGGGGATGGCATCCCATCCGAGACGGACACTCTGGCACAGACCGTCACACACCGCAGAGAGCGGCCCGTGCGCAAGGGAGGGGGCGTCAGCCTTGGGCCGGGCGAGCCCCGGCTGGACGCGGTGCCCTGGGGCTGGCAATCACCCGTGGGGACCCCAAGACTTCCTCGCAGCCGAGGTCTCAAAGGTCCCCTTCGGCTTGGCTCCCTGAGGCGAGACCCAGCCCCCGCCCCCAGGCCAGAGGGTGAGTGTGGGAGAGAGTGTGCGTGTGAGTGTGTCGGTGGGCGACGGTGGGGTCGGGTCGACTGGGGGGGCCGGGTGGATACCCACAGCGGAGGGGGGCGGGTGTGGCGGCCGGGGCTTTGGAAGCCTGTGTGGTCCTCTTGCTGTCTCTCTCTCTCCCTCTTTCTCCGTCTCCCTTACTTGTGGTTTCCGGCTCTTGACCTGTCTGGGCTGCGGGGGGTGTGTCTGTGTCTGGGGGGGCGGGCGTGAGGGTGTGTGTGTGTGTGTGTGTGTGTGTGTGCGTGTGTGTGTGCGGTGCGCCCGCGCCTGCGGGAGACCGCGACGTTGCCTGCCAGGATGCGTCTGGGGGTGGGGCTGGGGCCCCGGCCCCGCCCAGAATTGCCTGAGGCCCGCCAAGGGAGCCCCAGACAGAGACCCCCGCGCCCGCGCCCCCGCCCCCGCCGTTCCTCTGGTTTCCTGGACGCCGAAAGCCGAGGGGCTCGCGGGCCGCGCGGAGGCAACCCAGGTGTGCAGCGGGAGTCGGGGCCCCGGCCACCCAACCTGAGAGGGGCTGGAAGGCAGGCGGCGGCTCTGAGCGCGGTGGGGTGCCAGGGGCCAGCGGCAGGTGCGGCTTGCGGTGCGGCTGGGGCCGGGGGCTAAAGGAGAGGGCAGGCAGGGAAAAAAAGAAACAACAAAAAGCCTACAGCACCCGGTATTCCCAGGCGGTCTCCCATCCAAGTACTAACCGGGCCCGACCCTGCTTAGCTTCCGAGATCAGACGAGATCGGGCGCGTTCAGGGTGGTATGGCCGTAGACGGAGGCGGCGGCCGCCAGGCGCCCTAAGAGCCCTGCGCTGCGCCTGCCTTTCGCTCTGACCCGCCGGTCGGGCCAGCCGGCGGCCGCAGCTCTCCAGCTCTCCACGGAGCGCGCGCTGCACTTGAGCTGCACCACCCGCGACCGGACTCCCGGCGGCCCGGTGGCCGGCCCACGCCGCCCCGCCCCCCGCCCCCTGTCACCCCCGGCCAACGCTCGGCCGGCCCGGCCCAGCCCGGCCCGGGGGACCACAGGGCTTCCGGGACCGGGAGCAGCCGGGCCGGGTGTGCCTGCCGGGGGGTGTAGGGGGGAGGGTGGAGTGAGGGGCGCGGAGGTCTTGGCGCTCTCCCACCCTGGGACCCTCCAGGCACCACCCCGCTCGGGGGCCGCCGCCCCTCCCCCACCCCCTCGCCCACCTCCCCAAGGCGTTCGCTGCCCAGGGCCTCGGGGCCCGCTGGGGCCCGCGGTCCTCTGAGCCTCCTGCGGGCCTAGGCGCAGCCCAGCCGTGGCCCTGAGCGCCCATCCTGCCCGGCACCTGCGCGGTGCCCAAACCCACCTGCAGCCACCAGCGCCGGCGACCAGAGCTCGTCAGCCCCGCCCCTTCGCCCTACCGAGGCCCCCCCCTCCCCTTGCCCCCACGCCGCCCTCCAAGCACAGGACCTTGCTGAGGGTGCAGACGAGCGACATGCAGCCACACGGACAGGCACACAGACACACTCGCAGGCACCCACGCCAAGCGAGACAGCCGGCCGGCGCAAGCTCGTCAGCCAGGGCCACAGCCACAGCACCCACCCGTGAGAGGCCGGGGCCAGAGGAAGGGACGGCAGGCCGGGGGTCAGGAGAGACAGAGACGGACAGAGATGAAGGTTCAGAGACAGGCTCCCAAGACGGCGAGAGGGCAGATGCAGATGCAGATGCAGATGCAGATGCAGACAGACAGACAGACAGACACGAGCGCGCAGGCACACCCAGGGAGCGAGAGCCAGAGAGAGGGAGACACAGAGCGACCGACAGAGAGACGGAAAGCGGGAGACGGACAGGGGACAGGGGATGGCATCCCATCCGAGACGGACACTCTGGCACAGACCGTCACACACCGCAGAGAGCGGCCCGTGCGCAAGGGAGGGGGCGTCAGCCTTGGGCCGGGCGAGCCCCGGCTGGACGCGGTGCCCTGGGGCTGGCAATCACCCGTGGGGACCCCAAGACTTCCTCGCAGCCGAGGTCTCAAAGGTCCCCTTCGGCTTGGCTCCCTGAGGCGAGACCCAGCCCCCGCCCCCAGGCCAGAGGGTGAGTGTGGGAGAGAGTGTGCGTGTGAGTGTGTCGGTGGGCGACGGTGGGGTCGGGTCGACTGGGGGGGCCGGGTGGATACCCACAGCGGAGGGGGGCGGGTGTGGCGGCCGGGGCTTTGGAAGCCTGTGTGGTCCTCTTGCTGTCTCTCTCTCTCCCTCTTTCTCCGTCTCCCTTACTTGTGGTTTCCGGCTCTTGACCTGTCTGGGCTGCGGGGGGTGTGTCTGTGTCTGGGGGGGCGGGCGTGAGGGGGTGTGTGTGTGTGTGTGTGTGTGTGTGTGTGTGTGTGTGCGTGTGTGTGTGCGGTGCGCCCGCGCCTGCGGGAGACCGCGACGTTGCCTGCCAGGATGCGTCTGGGGGTGGGGCTGGGGCCCCGGCCCCGCCCAGAATTGCCTGAGGCCCGCCAAGGGAGCCCCAGACAGAGACCCCCGCGCCCGCGCCCCCGCCCCCGCCGTTCCTCTGGTTTCCTGGACGCCGAAAGCCGAGGGGCTCGCGGGCCGCGCGGAGGCAACCCAGGTGTGCAGCGGGAGTCGGGGCCCCGGCCACCCAACCTGAGAGGGGCTGGAAGGCAGGCGGCGGCTCTGAGCGCGGTGGGGTGCCAGGGGCCAGCGGCAGGTGCGGCTTGCGGTGCGGCTGGGGCCGGGGGCTAAAGGAGAGGGCAGGCAGGGAAAAAAAGAAACAACAAAAAGCCTACAGCACCCGGTATTCCCAGGCGGTCTCCCATCCAAGTACTAACCGGGCCCGACCCTGCTTAGCTTCCGAGATCAGACGAGATCGGGCGCGTTCAGGGTGGTATGGCCGTAGACGGAGGCGGCGGCCGCCAGGCGCCCTAAGAGCCCTGCGCTGCGCCTGCCTTTCGCTCTGACCCGCCGGTCGGGCCAGCCGGCGGCCGCAGCTCTCCAGCTCTCCACGGAGCGCGCGCTGCACTTGAGCTGCACCACCCGCGACCGGACTCCCGGCGGCCCGGTGGCCGGCCCACGCCGCCCCGCCCCCCGCCCCCCGTCACCCCCGGCCAACGCTCGGCCGGCCCGGCCCAGCCCGGCCCGGGGGACCACAGGGCTTCCGGGACCGGGAGCAGCCGGGCCGGGTGTGCCTGCCAGGGGGTGTAGGGGGGAGGGTGGAGTGAGGGGCGCGGAGGTCTTGGCGCTCTCCCACCCTGGGACCCTCCAGGCACCACCCGGCTCGGGGGCCGCCGCCCCTCCCCCACCCCCTCGCCCACCTCCCCAAGGCGTTCGCTGCCCAGGGCCTCGGGGCCCGCTGGGGCCCGCGGTCCTCTGAGCCTCCTGCGGGCCTAGGCGCAGCCCAGCCGTGGCCCTGAGCGCCCATCCTGCCCGGCACCTGCGCGGTGCCCAAACCCACCTGCAGCCACCAGCGCCGGCGACCAGAGCTCGTCAGCCCCGCCCCTTCGCCCTACCGAGGCCCCCCCCTCCCCTTGCCCCCACGCCGCCCTCCAAGCACAGGACCTTGCTGAGGGTGCAGACGAGCGACATGCAGCCACACGGACAGGCACACAGACACACTCGCAGGCACCCACGCCAAGCGAGACAGCCGGCCGGCGCAAGCTCGTCAGCCAGGGCCACAGCCACAGCACCCACCCGTGAGAGGCCGGGGCCAGAGGAAGGGACGGCAGGCCGGGGGTCAGGAGAGACAGAGACGGACAGAGATGAAGGTTCAGAGACAGGCTCCCAAGACGGCGAGAGGGCAGATGCAGATGCAGATGCAGATGCAGATGCAGACAGACAGACAGACAGACACGAGCGCGCAGGCACACCCAGGGAGCGAGAGCCAGAGAGAGGGAGACACAGAGCGACCGACAGAGAGACGGAAAGCGGGAGACGGACAGGGGACAGGGGATGGCATCCCATCCGAGACGGACACTCTGGCACAGACCGTCACACACCGCAGAGAGCGGCCCGTGCGCAAGGGAGGGGGCGTCAGCCTTGGGCCGGGCGAGCCCCGGCTGGACGCGGTGCCCTGGGGCTGGCAATCACCCGTGGGGACCCCAAGACTTCCTCGCAGCCGAGGTCTCAAAGGTCCCCTTCGGCTTGGCTCCCTGAGGCGAGACCCAGCCCCCGCCCCCAGGCCAGAGGGTGAGTGTGGGAGAGAGTGTGCGTGTGAGTGTGTCGGTGGGCGACGGTGGGGTCGGGTCGACTGGGGGGGGCCGGGTGGATACCCACAGCGGAGGGGGGCGGGTGTGGCGGCCGGGGCTTTGGAAGCCTGTGTGGTCCTCTTGCTGTCTCTCTCTCTCCCTCTTTCTCCGTCTCCCTTACTTGTGGTTTCCGGCTCTTGACCTGTCTGGGCTGCGGGGGGTGTGTCTGTGTCTGGGGGGGCGGGCGTGAGGGTGTGTGTGTGTGTGTGTGTGTGTGTGTGCGTGTGTGTGTGCGGTGCGCCCGCGCCTGCGGGAGACCGCGACGTTGCCTGCCAGGATGCGTCTGGGGGTGGGGCTGGGGCCCCGGCCCCGCCCAGAATTGCCTGAGGCCCGCCAAGGGAGCCCCAGACAGAGACCCCCGCGCCCGCGCCCCCGCCCCCGCCGTTCCTCTGGTTTCCTGGACGCCGAAAGCCGAGGGGCTCGCGGGCCGCGCGGAGGCAACCCAGGTGTGCAGCGGGAGTCGGGGCCCCGGCCACCCAACCTGAGAGGGGCTGGAAGGCAGGCGGCGGCTCTGAGCGCGGTGGGGTGCCAGGGGCCAGCGGCAGGTGCGGCTTGCGGTGCGGCTGGGGCCGGGGGCTAAAGGAGAGGGCAGGCAGGGAAAAAAAGAAACAACAAAAAGCCTACAGCACCCGGTATTCCCAGGCGGTCTCCCATCCAAGTACTAACCGGGCCCGACCCTGCTTAGCTTCCGAGATCAGACGAGATCGGGCGCGTTCAGGGTGGTATGGCCGTAGACGGAGGCGGCGGCCGCCAGGCGCCCTAAGAGCCCTGCGCTGCGCCTGCCTTTCGCTCTGACCCGCCGGTCGGGCCAGCCGGCGGCCGCAGCTCTCCAGCTCTCCACGGAGCGCGCGCTGCACTTGAGCTGCACCACCCGCGACCGGACTCCCGGCGGCCCGGTGGCCGGCCCACGCCGCCCCGCCCCCCGCCCCCCGTCACCCCCGGCCAACGCTCGGCCGGCCCGGCCCAGCCCGGCCCGGGGGACCACAGGGCTTCCGGGACCGGGAGCAGCCGGGCCGGGTGTGCCTGCCGGGGGGTGTAGGGGGGAGGGTGGAGTGAGGGGCGCGGAGGTCTTGGCGCTCTCCCACCCTGGGACCCTCCAGGCACCACCCGGCTCGGGGGCCGCCGCCCCTCCCCCACCCCCTCGCCCACCTCCCCAAGGCGTTCGCTGCCCAGGGCCTCGGGGCCCGCTGGGGCCCGCGGTCCTCTGAGCCTCCTGCGGGCCTAGGCGCAGCCCAGCCGTGGCCCTGAGCGCCCATCCTGCCCGGCACCTGCGCGGTGCCCAAACCCACCTGCAGCCACCAGCGCCGGCGACCAGAGCTCGTCAGCCCCGCCCCTTCGCCCTACCGAGGCCCCCCCCTCCCCTTGCCCCCACGCCGCCCTCCAAGCACAGGACCTTGCTGAGGGTGCAGACGAGCGACATGCAGCCACACGGACAGGCACACAGACACACTCGCAGGCACCCACGCCAAGCGAGACAGCCGGCCGGCGCAAGCTCGTCAGCCAGGGCCACAGCCACAGCACCCACCCGTGAGAGGCCGGGGCCAGAGGAAGGGACGGCAGGCCGGGGGTCAGGAGAGACAGAGACGGACAGAGATGAAGGTTCAGAGACAGGCTCCCAAGACGGCGAGAGGGCAGATGCAGATGCAGATGCAGATGCAGATGCAGACAGACAGACAGACAGACACGAGCGCGCAGGCACACCCAGGGAGCGAGAGCCAGAGAGAGGGAGACACAGAGCGACCGACAGAGAGACGGAAAGCGGGAGACGGACAGGGGACAGGGGATGGCATCCCATCCGAGACGGACACTCTGGCACAGACCGTCACACACCGCAGAGAGCGGCCCGTGCGCAAGGGAGGGGGCGTCAGCCTTGGGCCGGGCGAGCCCCGGCTGGACGCGGTGCCCTGGGGCTGGCAATCACCCGTGGGGACCCCAAGACTTCCTCGCAGCCGAGGTCTCAAAGGTCCCCTTCGGCTTGGCTCCCTGAGGCGAGACCCAGCCCCCGCCCCCAGGCCAGAGGGTGAGTGTGGGAGAGAGTGTGCGTGTGAGTGTGTCGGTGGGCGACGGTGGGGTCGGGTCGACTGGGGGGGCCGGGTGGATACCCACAGCGGAGGGGGGCGGGTGTGGCGGCCGGGGCTTTGGAAGCCTGTGTGGTCCTCTTGCTGTCTCTCTCTCTCCCTCTTTCTCCGTCTCCCTTACTTGTGGTTTCCGGCTCTTGACCTGTCTGGGCTGCGGGGGGTGTGTCTGTGTCTGGGGGGGCGGGCGTGAGGGTGTGTGTGTGTGTGTGTGTGTGTGTGTGCGTGTGTGTGTGCGGTGCGCCCGCGCCTGCGGGAGACCGCGACGTTGCCTGCCAGGATGCGTCTGGGGGTGGGGCTGGGGCCCCGGCCCCGCCCAGAATTGCCTGAGGCCCGCCAAGGGAGCCCCAGACAGAGACCCCCGCGCCCGCGCCCCCGCCCCCGCCGTTCCTCTGGTTTCCTGGACGCCGAAAGCCGAGGGGCTCGCGGGCCGCGCGGAGGCAACCCAGGTGTGCAGCGGGAGTCGGGGCCCCGGCCACCCAACCTGAGAGGGGCTGGAAGGCAGGCGGCGGCTCTGAGCGCGGTGGGGTGCCAGGGGCCAGCGGCAGGTGCGGCTTGCGGTGCGGCTGGGGCCGGGGGCTAAAGGAGAGGGCAGGCAGGGAAAAAAAGAAACAACAAAAAGCCTACAGCACCCGGTATTCCCAGGCGGTCTCCCATCCAAGTACTAACCGGGCCCGACCCTGCTTAGCTTCCGAGATCAGACGAGATCGGGCGCGTTCAGGGTGGTATGGCCGTAGACGGAGGCGGCGGCCGCCAGGCGCCCTAAGAGCCCTGCGCTGCGCCTGCCTTTCGCTCTGACCCGCCGGTCGGGCCAGCCGGCGGCCGCAGCTCTCCAGCTCTCCACGGAGCGCGCGCTGCACTTGAGCTGCACCACCCGCGACCGGACTCCCGGCGGCCCGGTGGCCGGCCCACGCCGCCCCGCCCCCCGCCCCCCGTCACCCCCGGCCAACGCTCGGCCGGCCCGGCCCAGCCCGGCCCGGGGGACCACAGGGCTTCCGGGACCGGGAGCAGCCGGGCCGGGTGTGCCTGCCAGGGGGTGTAGGGGGGAGGGTGGAGTGAGGGGCACGGAGGTCTTGGCGCTCTCCCACCCTGGGACCCTCCAGGCACCACCCCGCTCGGGGGCCGCCGCCCCTCCCCCACCCCCTCGCCCACCTCCCCAAGGCGTTTGCTGCCCAGGGCCTCGGGGCCCGCTGGGGCCCGCGGTCCTCTGAGCCTCCTGCGGGCCTAGGCGCAGCCCAGCCGTGGCCCTGAGCGCCCATCCTGCCCGGCACCTGCGCGGTGCCCAAACCCACCTGCAGCCACCAGCGCCGGCGACCAGAGCTCGTCAGCCCCGCCCCTTCGCCCTACCGAGGCCCCCCCCTCCCCTTGCCCCCACGCCGCCCTCCAAGCACAGGACCTTGCTGAGGGTGCAGACGAGCGACATGCAGCCACACGGACAGGCACACAGACACACTCGCAGGCACCCACGCCAAGCGAGACAGCCGGCCGGCGCAAGCTCGTCAGCCAGGGCCACAGCCACAGCACCCACCCGTGAGAGGCCGGGGCCAGAGGAAGGGACGGCAGGCCGGGGGTCAGGAGAGACAGAGACGGACAGAGATGAAGGTTCAGAGACAGGCTCCCAAGACGGCGAGAGGGCAGATGCAGATGCAGATGCAGATGCAGATGCAGACAGACAGACAGACAGACACGAGCGCGCAGGCACACCCAGGGAGCGAGAGCCAGAGAGAGGGAGACACAGAGCGACCGACAGAGAGACGGAAAGCGGGAGACGGACAGGGGACAGGGGATGGCATCCCATCCGAGACGGACACTCTGGCACAGACCGTCACACACCGCAGAGAGCGGCCCGTGCGCAAGGGAGGGGGCGTCAGCCTTGGGCCGGGCGAGCCCCGGCTGGACGCGGTGCCCTGGGGCTGGCAATCACCCGTGGGGACCCCAAGACTTCCTCGCAGCCGAGGTCTCAAAGGTCCCCTTCGGCTTGGCTCCCTGAGGCGAGACCCAGCCCCCGCCCCCAGGCCAGAGGGTGAGTGTGGGAGAGAGTGTGCGTGTGAGTGTGTCGGTGGGCGACGGTGGGGTCGGGTCGACTGGGGGGGCCGGGTGGATACCCACAGCGGAGGGGGGCGGGTGTGGCGGCCGGGGCTTTGGAAGCCTGTGTGGTCCTCTTGCTGTCTCTCTCTCTCCCTCTTTCTCCGTCTCCCTTACTTGTGGTTTCCGGCTCTTGACCTGTCTGGGCTGCGGGGGGTGTGTCTGTGTCTGGGGGGGCGGGCGTGAGGGTGTGTGTGTGTGTGTGTGTGTGTGTGTGCGTGTGTGTGTGCGGTGCGCCCGCGCCTGCGGGAGACCGCGACGTTGCCTGCCAGGATGCGTCTGGGGGTGGGGCTGGGGCCCCGGCCCCGCCCAGAATTGCCTGAGGCCCGCCAAGGGAGCCCCAGACAGAGACCCCCGCGCCCGCGCCCCCGCCCCCGCCGTTCCTCTGGTTTCCTGGACGCCGAAAGCCGAGGGGCTCGCGGGCCGCGCGGAGGCAACCCAGGTGTGCAGCGGGAGTCGGGGCCCCGGCCACCCAACCTGAGAGGGGCTGGAAGGCAGGCGGCGGCTCTGAGCGCGGTGGGGTGCCAGGGGCCAGCGGCAGGTGCGGCTTGCGGTGCGGCTGGGGCCGGGGGCTAAAGGAGAGGGCAGGCAGGGAAAAAAAGAAACAACAAAAAGCCTACAGCACCCGGTATTCCCAGGCGGTCTCCCATCCAAGTACTAACCGGGCCCGACCCTGCTTAGCTTCCGAGATCAGACGAGATCGGGCGCGTTCAGGGTGGTATGGCCGTAGACGGAGGCGGCGGCCGCCAGGCGCCCTAAGAGCCCTGCGCTGCGCCTGCCTTTCGCTCTGACCCGCCGGTCGGGCCAGCCGGCGGCCGCAGCTCTCCAGCTCTCCACGGAGCGCGCGCTGCACTTGAGCTGCACCACCCGCGACCGGACTCCCGGCGGCCCGGTGGCCGGCCCACGCCGCCCCGCCCCCCGCCCCCCGTCACCCCCGGCCAACGCTCGGCCGGCCCGGCCCAGCCCGGCCCGGGGGACCACAGGGCTTCCGGGACCGGGAGCAGCCGGGCCGGGTGTGCCTGCCAGGGGGTGTAGGGGGGAGGGTGGAGTGAGGGGCACGGAGGTCTTGGCGCTCTCCCACCCTGGGACCCTCCAGGCACCACCCCGCTCGGGGGCCGCCGCCCCTCCCCCACCCCCTCGCCCACCTCCCCAAGGCGTTCGCTGCCCAGGGCCTCGGGGCCCGCTGGGGCCCGCGGTCCTCTGAGCCTCCTGCGGGCCTAGGCGCAGCCCAGCCGTGGCCCTGAGCGCCCATCCTGCCCGGCACCTGCGCGGTGCCCAAACCCACCTGCAGCCACCAGCGCCGGCGACCAGAGCTCGTCAGCCCCGCCCCTTCGCCCTACCGAGGCCCCCCCCTCCCCTTGCCCCCACGCCGCCCTCCAAGCACAGGACCTTGCTGAGGGTGCAGACGAGCGACATGCAGCCACACGGACAGGCACACAGACACACTCGCAGGCACCCACGCCAAGCGAGACAGCCGGCCGGCGCAAGCTCGTCAGCCAGGGCCACAGCCACAGCACCCACCCGTGAGAGGCCGGGGCCAGAGGAAGGGACGGCAGGCCGGGGGTCAGGAGAGACAGAGACGGACAGAGATGAAGGTTCAGAGACAGGCTCCCAAGACGGCGAGAGGGCAGATGCAGATGCAGATGCAGATGCAGATGCAGACAGACAGACAGACAGACACGAGCGCGCAGGCACACCCAGGGAGCGAGAGCCAGAGAGAGGGAGACACAGAGCGACCGACAGAGAGACGGAAAGCGGGAGACGGACAGGGGACAGGGGATGGCATCCCATCCGAGACGGACACTCTGGCACAGACCGTCACACACCGCAGAGAGCGGCCCGTGCGCAAGGGAGGGGGCGTCAGCCTTGGGCCGGGCGAGCCCCGGCTGGACGCGGTGCCCTGGGGCTGGCAATCACCCGTGGGGACCCCAAGACTTCCTCGCAGCCGAGGTCTCAAAGGTCCCCTTCGGCTTGGCTCCCTGAGGCGAGACCCAGCCCCCGCCCCCAGGCCAGAGGGTGAGTGTGGGAGAGAGTGTGCGTGTGAGTGTGTCGGTGGGCGACGGTGGGGTCGGGTCGACTGGGGGGGCCGGGTGGATACCCACAGCGGAGGGGGGCGGGTGTGGCGGCCGGGGCTTTGGAAGCCTGTGTGGTCCTCTTGCTGTCTCTCTCTCTCCCTCTTTCTCCGTCTCCCTTACTTGTGGTTTCCGGCTCTTGACCTGTCTGGGCTGCGGGGGGTGTGTCTGTGTCTGGGGGGGCGGGCGTGAGGGGGTGTGTGTGTGTGTGTGTGTGTGTGTGTGTGTGTGTGTGCGTGTGTGTGTGCGGTGCGCCCGCGCCTGCGGGAGACCGCGACGTTGCCTGCCAGGATGCGTCTGGGGGTGGGGCTGGGGCCCCGGCCCCGCCCAGAATTGCCTGAGGCCCGCCAAGGGAGCCCCAGACAGAGACCCCCGCGCCCGCGCCCCCGCCCCCGCCGTTCCTCTGGTTTCCTGGACGCCGAAAGCCGAGGGGCTCGCGGGCCGCGCGGAGGCAACCCAGGTGTGCAGCGGGAGTCGGGGCCCCGGCCACCCAACCTGAGAGGGGCTGGAAGGCAGGCGGCGGCTCTGAGCGCGGTGGGGTGCCAGGGGCCAGCGGCAGGTGCGGCTTGCGGTGCGGCTGGGGCCGGGGGCTAAAGGAGAGGGCAGGCAGGGAAAAAAAGAAACAACAAAAAGCCTACAGCACCCGGTATTCCCAGGCGGTCTCCCATCCAAGTACTAACCGGGCCCGACCCTGCTTAGCTTCCGAGATCAGACGAGATCGGGCGCGTTCAGGGTGGTATGGCCGTAGACGGAGGCGGCGGCCGCCAGGCGCCCTAAGAGCCCTGCGCTGCGCCTGCCTTTCGCTCTGACCCGCCGGTCGGGCCAGCCGGCGGCCGCAGCTCTCCAGCTCTCCACGGAGCGCGCGCTGCACTTGAGCTGCACCACCCGCGACCGGACTCCCGGCGGCCCGGTGGCCGGCCCACGCCGCCCCGCCCCCCGCCCCCCGTCACCCCCGGCCAACGCTCGGCCGGCCCGGCCCAGCCCGGCCCGGGGGACCACAGGGCTTCCGGGACCGGGAGCAGCCGGGCCGGGTGTGCCTGCCAGGGGGTGTAGGGGGGAGGGTGGAGTGAGGGGCGCGGAGGTCTTGGCGCTCTCCCACCCTGGGACCCTCCAGGCACCACCCGGCTCGGGGGCCGCCGCCCCTCCCCCACCCCCTCGCCCACCTCCCCAAGGCGTTCGCTGCCCAGGGCCTCGGGGCCCGCTGGGGCCCGCGGTCCTCTGAGCCTCCTGCGGGCCTAGGCGCAGCCCAGCCGTGGCCCTGAGCGCCCATCCTGCCCGGCACCTGCGCGGTGCCCAAACCCACCTGCAGCCACCAGCGCCGGCGACCAGAGCTCGTCAGCCCCGCCCCTTCGCCCTACCGAGGCCCCCCCCTCCCCTTGCCCCCACGCCGCCCTCCAAGCACAGGACCTTGCTGAGGGTGCAGACGAGCGACATGCAGCCACACGGACAGGCACACAGACACACTCGCAGGCACCCACGCCAAGCGAGACAGCCGGCCGGCGCAAGCTCGTCAGCCAGGGCCACAGCCACAGCACCCACCCGTGAGAGGCCGGGGCCAGAGGAAGGGACGGCAGGCCGGGGGTCAGGAGAGACAGAGATGGACAGAGATGAAGGTTCAGAGACAGGCTCCCAAGACGGCGAGAGGGCAGATGCAGATGCAGATGCAGATGCAGATGCAGACAGACAGACAGACAGACACGAGCGCGCAGGCACACCCAGGGAGCGAGAGCCAGAGAGAGGGAGACACAGAGCGACCGACAGAGAGACGGAAAGCGGGAGACGGACAGGGGACAGGGGATGGCATCCCATCCGAGACGGACACTCTGGCACAGACCGTCACACACCGCAGAGAGCGGCCCGTGCGCAAGGGAGGGGGCGTCAGCCTTGGGCCGGGCGAGCCCCGGCTGGACGCGGTGCCCTGGGGCTGGCAATCACCCGTGGGGACCCCAAGACTTCCTCGCAGCCGAGGTCTCAAAGGTCCCCTTCGGCTTGGCTCCCTGAGGCGAGACCCAGCCCCCGCCCCCAGGCCAGAGGGTGAGTGTGGGAGAGAGTGTGCGTGTGAGTGTGTCGGTGGGCGACGGTGGGGTCGGGTCGACTGGGGGGGCCGGGTGGATACCCACAGCGGAGGGGGGCGGGTGTGGCGGCCGGGGCTTTGGAAGCCTGTGTGGTCCTCTTGCTGTCTCTCTCTCTCCCTCTTTCTCCGTCTCCCTTACTTGTGGTTTCCGGCTCTTGACCTGTCTGGGCTGCGGGGGGTGTGTCTGTGTCTGGGGGGGCGGGCGTGAGGGGGTGTGTGTGTGTGTGTGTGTGTGTGTGTGTGTGTGTGTGCGTGTGTGTGTGCGGTGCGCCCGCGCCTGCGGGAGACCGCGACGTTGCCTGCCAGGATGCGTCTGGGGGTGGGGCTGGGGCCCCGGCCCCGCCCAGAATTGCCTGAGGCCCGCCAAGGGAGCCCCAGACAGAGACCCCCGCGCCCGCGCCCCCGCCCCCGCCGTTCCTCTGGTTTCCTGGACGCCGAAAGCCGAGGGGCTCGCGGGCCGCGCGGAGGCAACCCAGGTGTGCAGCGGGAGTCGGGGCCCCGGCCACCCAACCTGAGAGGGGCTGGAAGGCAGGCGGCGGCTCTGAGCGCGGTGGGGTGCCAGGGGCCAGCGGCAGGTGCGGCTTGCGGTGCGGCTGGGGCCGGGGGCTAAAGGAGAGGGCAGGCAGGGAAAAAAAGAAACAACAAAAAGCCTACAGCACCCGGTATTCCCAGGCGGTCTCCCATCCAAGTACTAACCGGGCCCGACCCTGCTTAGCTTCCGAGATCAGACGAGATCGGGCGCGTTCAGGGTGGTATGGCCGTAGACGGAGGCGGCGGCCGCCAGGCGCCCTAAGAGCCCTGCGCTGCGCCTGCCTTTCGCTCTGACCCGCCGGTCGGGCCAGCCGGCGGCCGCAGCTCTCCAGCTCTCCACGGAGCGCGCGCTGCACTTGAGCTGCACCACCCGCGACCGGACTCCCGGCGGCCCGGTGGCCGGCCCACGCCGCCCCGCCCCCCGCCCCCCGTCACCCCCGGCCAACGCTCGGCCGGCCCGGCCCAGCCCGGCCCGGGGGACCACAGGGCTTCCGGGACCGGGAGCAGCCGGGCCGGGTGTGCCTGCCAGGGGGTGTAGGGGGGAGGGTGGAGTGAGGGGCACGGAGGTCTTGGCGCTCTCCCACCCTGGGACCCTCCAGGCACCACCCCGCTCGGGG
Organism: Budorcas taxicolor; assembly: GCF_023091745.1. Taxonomy (NCBI): domain Eukaryota; kingdom Metazoa; phylum Chordata; class Mammalia; order Artiodactyla; family Bovidae; genus Budorcas; species Budorcas taxicolor. The sequence continues at coordinate 129,286 of NW_026291984.1, read as the reverse complement.
GCCGCCGCCCCTCCCCCACCCCCTCGCCCACCTCCCCAAGGCGTTCGCTGCCCAGGGCCTCGGGGCCCGCTGGGGCCCGCGGTCCTCTGAGCCTCCTGCGGGCCTAGGCGCAGCCCAGCCGTGGCCCTGAGCGCCCATCCTGCCCGGCACCTGCGCGGTGCCCAAACCCACCTGCAGCCACCAGCGCCGGCGACCAGAGCTCGTCAGCCCCGCCCCTTCGCCCTACCGAGGCCCCCCCCTCCCCTTGCCCCCACGCCGCCCTCCAAGCACAGGACCTTGCTGAGGGTGCAGACGAGCGACATGCAGCCACACGGACAGGCACACAGACACACTCGCAGGCACCCACGCCAAGCGAGACAGCCGGCCGGCGCAAGCTCGTCAGCCAGGGCCACAGCCACAGCACCCACCCGTGAGAGGCCGGGGCCAGAGGAAGGGACGGCAGGCCGGGGGTCAGGAGAGACAGAGACGGACAGAGATGAAGGTTCAGAGACAGGCTCCCAAGACGGCGAGAGGGCAGATGCAGATGCAGATGCAGATGCAGATGCAGACAGACAGACAGACAGACACGAGCGCGCAGGCACACCCAGGGAGCGAGAGCCAGAGAGAGGGAGACACAGAGCGACCGACAGAGAGACGGAAAGCGGGAGACGGACAGGGGACAGGGGATGGCATCCCATCCGAGACGGACACTCTGGCACAGACCGTCACACACCGCAGAGAGCGGCCCGTGCGCAAGGGAGGGGGCGTCAGCCTTGGGCCGGGCGAGCCCCGGCTGGACGCGGTGCCCTGGGGCTGGCAATCACCCGTGGGGACCCCAAGACTTCCTCGCAGCCGAGGTCTCAAAGGTCCCCTTCGGCTTGGCTCCCTGAGGCGAGACCCAGCCCCCGCCCCCAGGCCAGAGGGTGAGTGTGGGAGAGAGTGTGCGTGTGAGTGTGTCGGTGGGCGACGGTGGGGTCGGGTCGACTGGGGGGGCCGGGTGGATACCCACAGCGGAGGGGGGCGGGTGTGGCGGCCGGGGCTTTGGAAGCCTGTGTGGTCCTCTTGCTGTCTCTCTCTCTCCCTCTTTCTCCGTCTCCCTTACTTGTGGTTTCCGGCTCTTGACCTGTCTGGGCTGCGGGGGGTGTGTCTGTGTCTGGGGGGGCGGGCGTGAGGGGGTGTGTGTGTGTGTGTGTGTGTGTGTGTGTGTGTGTGTGCGTGTGTGTGTGCGGTGCGCCCGCGCCTGCGGGAGACCGCGACGTTGCCTGCCAGGATGCGTCTGGGGGTGGGGCTGGGGCCCCGGCCCCGCCCAGAATTGCCTGAGGCCCGCCAAGGGAGCCCCAGACAGAGACCCCCGCGCCCGCGCCCCCGCCCCCGCCGTTCCTCTGGTTTCCTGGACGCCGAAAGCCGAGGGGCTCGCGGGCCGCGCGGAGGCAACCCAGGTGTGCAGCGGGAGTCGGGGCCCCGGCCACCCAACCTGAGAGGGGCTGGAAGGCAGGCGGCGGCTCTGAGCGCGGTGGGGTGCCAGGGGCCAGCGGCAGGTGCGGCTTGCGGTGCGGCTGGGGCCGGGGGCTAAAGGAGAGGGCAGGCAGGGAAAAAAAGAAACAACAAAAAGCCTACAGCACCCGGTATTCCCAGGCGGTCTCCCATCCAAGTACTAACCGGGCCCGACCCTGCTTAGCTTCCGAGATCAGACGAGATCGGGCGCGTTCAGGGTGGTATGGCCGTAGACGGAGGCGGCGGCCGCCAGGCGCCCTAAGAGCCCTGCGCTGCGCCTGCCTTTCGCTCTGACCCGCCGGTCGGGCCAGCCGGCGGCCGCAGCTCTCCAGCTCTCCACGGAGCGCGCGCTGCACTTGAGCTGCACCACCCGCGACCGGACTCCCGGCGGCCCGGTGGCCGGCCCACGCCGCCCCGCCCCCCGCCCCCCGTCACCCCCGGCCAACGCTCGGCCGGCCCGGCCCAGCCCGGCCCGGGGGACCACAGGGCTTCCGGGACCGGGAGCAGCCGGGCCGGGTGTGCCTGCCAGGGGGTGTAGGGGGGAGGGTGGAGTGAGGGGCGCGGAGGTCTTGGCGCTCTCCCACCCTGGGACCCTCCAGGCACCACCCGGCTCGGGGGCCGCCGCCCCTCCCCCACCCCCTCGCCCACCTCCCCAAGGCGTTCGCTGCCCAGGGCCTCGGGGCCCGCTGGGGCCCGCGGTCCTCTGAGCCTCCTGCGGGCCTAGGCGCAGCCCAGCCGTGGCCCTGAGCGCCCATCCTGCCCGGCACCTGCGCGGTGCCCAAACCCACCTGCAGCCACCAGCGCCGGCGACCAGAGCTCGTCAGCCCCGCCCCTTCGCCCTACCGAGGCCCCCCCCTCCCCTTGCCCCCACGCCGCCCTCCAAGCACAGGACCTTGCTGAGGGTGCAGACGAGCGACATGCAGCCACACGGACAGGCACACAGACACACTCGCAGGCACCCACGCCAAGCGAGACAGCCGGCCGGCGCAAGCTCGTCAGCCAGGGCCACAGCCACAGCACCCACCCGTGAGAGGCCGGGGCCAGAGGAAGGGACGGCAGGCCGGGGGTCAGGAGAGACAGAGATGGACAGAGATGAAGGTTCAGAGACAGGCTCCCAAGACGGCGAGAGGGCAGATGCAGATGCAGATGCAGATGCAGATGCAGACAGACAGACAGACAGACACGAGCGCGCAGGCACACCCAGGGAGCGAGAGCCAGAGAGAGGGAGACACAGAGCGACCGACAGAGAGACGGAAAGCGGGAGACGGACAGGGGACAGGGGATGGCATCCCATCCGAGACGGACACTCTGGCACAGACCGTCACACACCGCAGAGAGCGGCCCGTGCGCAAGGGAGGGGGCGTCAGCCTTGGGCCGGGCGAGCCCCGGCTGGACGCGGTGCCCTGGGGCTGGCAATCACCCGTGGGGACCCCAAGACTTCCTCGCAGCCGAGGTCTCAAAGGTCCCCTTCGGCTTGGCTCCCTGAGGCGAGACCCAGCCCCCGCCCCCAGGCCAGAGGGTGAGTGTGGGAGAGAGTGTGCGTGTGAGTGTGTCGGTGGGCGACGGTGGGGTCGGGTCGACTGGGGGGGCCGGGTGGATACCCACAGCGGAGGGGGGCGGGTGTGGCGGCCGGGGCTTTGGAAGCCTGTGTGGTCCTCTTGCTGTCTCTCTCTCTCCCTCTTTCTCCGTCTCCCTTACTTGTGGTTTCCGGCTCTTGACCTGTCTGGGCTGCGGGGGGTGTGTCTGTGTCTGGGGGGGCGGGCGTGAGGGGATGTGTGTGTGTGTGTGTGTGTGTGTGTGTGTGTGTGTGCGTGTGTGTGTGCGGTGCGCCCGCGCCTGCGGGAGACCGCGACGTTGCCTGCCAGGATGCGTCTGGGGGTGGGGCTGGGGCCCCGGCCCCGCCCAGAATTGCCTGAGGCCCGCCAAGGGAGCCCCAGACAGAGACCCCCGCGCCCGCGCCCCCGCCCCCGCCGTTCCTCTGGTTTCCTGGACGCCGAAAGCCGAGGGGCTCGCGGGCCGCGCGGAGGCAACCCAGGTGTGCAGCGGGAGTCGGGGCCCCGGCCACCCAACCTGAGAGGGGCTGGAAGGCAGGCGGCGGCTCTGAGCGCGGTGGGGTGCCAGGGGCCAGCGGCAGGTGCGGCTTGCGGTGCGGCTGGGGCCGGGGGCTAAAGGAGAGGGCAGGCAGGGAAAAAAAGAAACAACAAAAAGCCTACAGCACCCGGTATTCCCAGGCGGTCTCCCATCCAAGTACTAACCGGGCCCGACCCTGCTTAGCTTCCGAGATCAGACGAGATCGGGCGCGTTCAGGGTGGTATGGCCGTAGACGGAGGCGGCGGCCGCCAGGCGCCCTAAGAGCCCTGCGCTGCGCCTGCCTTTCGCTCTGACCCGCCGGTCGGGCCAGCCGGCGGCCGCAGCTCTCCAGCTCTCCACGGAGCGCGCGCTGCACTTGAGCTGCACCACCCGCGACCGGACTCCCGGCGGCCCGGTGGCCGGCCCACGCCGCCCCGCCCCCCGCCCCCCGTCACCCCCGGCCAACGCTCGGCCGGCCCGGCCCAGCCCGGCCCGGGGGACCACAGGGCTTCCGGGACCGGGAGCAGCCGGGCCGGGTGTGCCTGCCAGGGGGTGTAGGGGGGAGGGTGGAGTGAGGGGCGCGGAGGTCTTGGCGCTCTCCCACCCTGGGACCCTCCAGGCACCACCCGGCTCGGGGGCCGCCGCCCCTCCCCCACCCCCTCGCCCACCTCCCCAAGGCGTTCGCTGCCCAGGGCCTCGGGGCCCGCTGGGGCCCGCGGTCCTCTGAGCCTCCTGCGGGCCTAGGCGCAGCCCAGCCGTGGCCCTGAGCGCCCATCCTGCCCGGCACCTGCGCGGTGCCCAAACCCACCTGCAGCCACCAGCGCCGGCGACCAGAGCTCGTCAGCCCCGCCCCTTCGCCCTACCGAGGCCCCCCCCTCCCCTTGCCCCCACGCCGCCCTCCAAGCACAGGACCTTGCTGAGGGTGCAGACGAGCGACATGCAGCCACACGGACAGGCACACAGACACACTCGCAGGCACCCACGCCAAGCGAGACAGCCGGCCGGCGCAAGCTCGTCAGCCAGGGCCACAGCCACAGCACCCACCCGTGAGAGGCCGGGGCCAGAGGAAGGGACGGCAGGCCGGGGGTCAGGAGAGACAGAGATGGACAGAGATGAAGGTTCAGAGACAGGCTCCCAAGACGGCGAGAGGGCAGATGCAGATGCAGATGCAGATGCAGATGCAGACAGACAGACAGACAGACACGAGCGCGCAGGCACACCCAGGGAGCGAGAGCCAGAGAGAGGGAGACACAGAGCGACCGACAGAGAGACGGAAAGCGGGAGACGGACAGGGGACAGGGGATGGCATCCCATCCGAGACGGACACTCTGGCACAGACCGTCACACACCGCAGAGAGCGGCCCGTGCGCAAGGGAGGGGGCGTCAGCCTTGGGCCGGGCGAGCCCCGGCTGGACGCGGTGCCCTGGGGCTGGCAATCACCCGTGGGGACCCCAAGACTTCCTCGCAGCCGAGGTCTCAAAGGTCCCCTTCGGCTTGGCTCCCTGAGGCGAGACCCAGCCCCCGCCCCCAGGCCAGAGGGTGAGTGTGGGAGAGAGTGTGCGTGTGAGTGTGTCGGTGGGCGACGGTGGGGTCGGGTCGACTGGGGGGGGCCGGGTGGATACCCACAGCGGAGGGGGGCGGGTGTGGCGGCCGGGGCTTTGGAAGCCTGTGTGGTCCTCTTGCTGTCTCTCTCTCTCCCTCTTTCTCCGTCTCCCTTACTTGTGGTTTCCGGCTCTTGACCTGTCTGGGCTGCGGGGGGTGTGTCTGTGTCTGGGGGGGCGGGCGTGAGGGTGTGTGTGTGTGTGTGTGTGTGTGTGTGCGTGTGTGTGTGCGGTGCGCCCGCGCCTGCGGGAGACCGCGACGTTGCCTGCCAGGATGCGTCTGGGGGTGGGGCTGGGGCCCCGGCCCCGCCCAGAATTGCCTGAGGCCCGCCAAGGGAGCCCCAGACAGAGACCCCCGCGCCCGCGCCCCCGCCCCCGCCGTTCCTCTGGTTTCCTGGACGCCGAAAGCCGAGGGGCTCGCGGGCCGCGCGGAGGCAACCCAGGTGTGCAGCGGGAGTCGGGGCCCCGGCCACCCAACCTGAGAGGGGCTGGAAGGCAGGCGGCGGCTCTGAGCGCGGTGGGGTGCCAGGGGCCAGCGGCAGGTGCGGCTTGCGGTGCGGCTGGGGCCGGGGGCTAAAGGAGAGGGCAGGCAGGGAAAAAAAGAAACAACAAAAAGCCTACAGCACCCGGTATTCCCAGGCGGTCTCCCATCCAAGTACTAACCGGGCCCGACCCTGCTTAGCTTCCGAGATCAGACGAGATCGGGCGCGTTCAGGGTGGTATGGCCGTAGACGGAGGCGGCGGCCGCCAGGCGCCCTAAGAGCCCTGCACTGCGCCTGCCTTTCGCTCTGACCCGCCGGTCGGGCCAGCCGGCGGCCGCAGCTCTCCAGCTCTCCACGGAGCGCGCGCTGCACTTGAGCTGCACCACCCGCGACCGGACTCCCGGCGGCCCGGTGGCCGGCCCACGCCGCCCCGCCCCCCGCCCCCCGTCACCCCCGGCCAACGCTCGGCCGGCCCGGCCCAGCCCGGCCCGGGGGACCACAGGGCTTCCGGGACCGGGAGCAGCCGGGCCGGGTGTGCCTGCCGGGGGGTGTAGGGGGGAGGGTGGAGTGAGGGGCGCGGAGGTCTTGGCGCTCTCCCACCCTGGGACCCTCCAGGCACCACCCGGCTCGGGAGCCGCCGCCCCTCCCCCACCCCCTCGCCCACCTCCCCAAGGCGTTCGCTGCCCAGGGCCTCGGGGCCCGCTGGGGCCCGCGGTCCTCTGAGCCTCCTGCGGGCCTAGGCGCAGCCCAGCCGTGGCCCTGAGCGCCCATCCTGCCCGGCACCTGCGCGGTGCCCAAACCCACCTGCAGCCACCAGCGCCGGCGACCAGAGCTCGTCAGCCCCGCCCCTTCGCCCTACCGAGGCCCCCCCCTCCCCTTGCCCCCACGCCGCCCTCCAAGCACAGGACCTTGCTGAGGGTGCAGACGAGCGACATGCAGCCACACGGACAGGCACACAGACACACTCGCAGGCACCCACGCCAAGCGAGACAGCCGGCCGGCGCAAGCTCGTCAGCCAGGGCCACAGCCACAGCACCCACCCGTGAGAGGCCGGGGCCAGAGGAAGGGACGGCAGGCCGGGGGTCAGGAGAGACAGAGACGGACAGAGATGAAGGTTCAGAGACAGGCTCCCAAGACGGCGAGAGGGCAGATGCAGATGCAGATGCAGATGCAGATGCAGACAGACAGACAGACAGACACGAGCGCGCAGGCACACCCAGGGAGCGAGAGCCAGAGAGAGGGAGACACAGAGCGACCGACAGAGAGACGGAAAGCGGGAGACGGACAGGGGACAGGGGATGGCATCCCATCCGAGACGGACACTCTGGCACAGACCGTCACACACCGCAGAGAGCGGCCCGTGCGCAAGGGAGGGGGCGTCAGCCTTGGGCCGGGCGAGCCCCGGCTGGACGCGGTGCCCTGGGGCTGGCAATCACCCGTGGGGACCCCAAGACTTCCTCGCAGCCGAGGTCTCAAAGGTCCCCTTCGGCTTGGCTCCCTGAGGCGAGACCCAGCCCCCGCCCCCAGGCCAGAGGGTGAGTGTGGGAGAGAGTGTGCGTGTGAGTGTGTCGGTGGGCGACGGTGGGGTCGGGTCGACTGGGGGGGGCCGGGTGGATACCCACAGCGGAGGGGGGCGGGTGTGGCGGCCGGGGCTTTGGAAGCCTGTGTGGTCCTCTTGCTGTCTCTCTCTCTCCCTCTTTCTCCGTCTCCCTTACTTGTGGTTTCCGGCTCTTGACCTGTCTGGGCTGCGGGGGGTGTGTCTGTGTCTGGGGGGGCGGGCGTGAGGGTGTGTGTGTGTGTGTGTGTGTGTGTGTGCGTGTGTGTGTGCGGTGCGCCCGCGCCTGCGGGAGACCGCGACGTTGCCTGCCAGGATGCGTCTGGGGGTGGGGCTGGGGCCCCGGCCCCGCCCAGAATTGCCTGAGGCCCGCCAAGGGAGCCCCAGACAGAGACCCCCGCGCCCGCGCCCCCGCCCCCGCCGTTCCTCTGGTTTCCTGGACGCCGAAAGCCGAGGGGCTCGCGGGCCGCGCGGAGGCAACCCAGGTGTGCAGCGGGAGTCGGGGCCCCGGCCACCCAACCTGAGAGGGGCTGGAAGGCAGGCGGCGGCTCTGAGCGCGGTGGGGTGCCAGGGGCCAGCGGCAGGTGCGGCTTGCGGTGCGGCTGGGGCCGGGGGCTAAAGGAGAGGGCAGGCAGGGAAAAAAAGAAACAACAAAAAGCCTACAGCACCCGGTATTCCCAGGCGGTCTCCCATCCAAGTACTAACCGGGCCCGACCCTGCTTAGCTTCCGAGATCAGACGAGATCGGGCGCGTTCAGGGTGGTATGGCCGTAGACGGAGGCGGCGGCCGCCAGGCGCCCTAAGAGCCCTGCGCTGCGCCTGCCTTTCGCTCTGACCCGCCGGTCGGGCCAGCCGGCGGCCGCAGCTCTCCAGCTCTCCACGGAGCGCGCGCTGCACTTGAGCTGCACCACCCGCGACCGGACTCCCGGCGGCCCGGTGGCCGGCCCACGCCGCCCCGCCCCCCGCCCCCCGTCACCCCCGGCCAACGCTCGGCCGGCCCGGCCCAGCCCGGCCCGGGGGACCACAGGGCTTCCGGGACCGGGAGCAGCCGGGCCGGGTGTGCCTGCCAGGGGGTGTAGGGGGGAGGGTGGAGTGAGGGGCACGGAGGTCTTGGCGCTCTCCCACCCTGGGACCCTCCAGGCACCACCCCGCTCGGGGGCCGCCGCCCCTCCCCCACCCCCTCGCCCACCTCCCCAAGGCGTTTGCTGCCCAGGGCCTCGGGGCCCGCTGGGGCCCGCGGTCCTCTGAGCCTCCTGCGGGCCTAGGCGCAGCCCAGCCGTGGCCCTGAGCGCCCATCCTGCCCGGCACCTGCGCGGTGCCCAAACCCACCTGCAGCCACCAGCGCCGGCGACCAGAGCTCGTCAGCCCCGCCCCTTCGCCCTACCGAGGCCCCCGCCTCCCCTTGCCCCCACGCCGCCCTCCAAGCACAGGACCTTGCTGAGGGTGCAGACGAGCGACATGCAGCCACACGGACAGGCACACAGACACACTCGCAGGCACCCACGCCAAGCGAGACAGCCGGCCGGCGCAAGCTCGTCAGCCAGGGCCACAGCCACAGCACCCACCCGTGAGAGGCCGGGGCCAGAGGAAGGGACGGCAGGCCGGGGGTCAGGAGAGACAGAGACGGACAGAGATGAAGGTTCAGAGACAGGCTCCCAAGACGGCGAGAGGGCAGATGCAGATGCAGATGCAGATGCAGATGCAGACAGACAGACAGACAGACACGAGCGCGCAGGCACACCCAGGGAGCGAGAGCCAGAGAGAGGGAGACACAGAGCGACCGACAGAGAGACGGAAAGCGGGAGACGGACAGGGGACAGGGGATGGCATCCCATCCGTGACGGACACTCTGGCACAGACCGTCACACACCGCAGAGAGCGGCCCGTGCGCAAGGGAGGGGGCGTCAGCCTTGGGCCGGGCGAGCCCCGGCTGGACGCGGTGCCCTGGGGCTGGCAATCACCCGTGGGGACCCCAAGACTTCCTCGCAGCCGAGGTCTCAAAGGTCCCCTTCGGCTTGGCTCCCTGAGGCGAGACCCAGCCCCCGCCCCCAGGCCAGAGGGTGAGTGTGGGAGAGAGTGTGCGTGTGAGTGTGTCGGTGGGCGACGGTGGGGTCGGGTCGACTGGGGGGGCCGGGTGGATACCCACAGCGGAGGGGGGCGGGTGTGGCGGCCGGGGCTTTGGAAGCCTGTGTGGTCCTCTTGCTGTCTCTCTCTCTCCCTCTTTCTCCGTCTCCCTTACTTGTGGTTTCCGGCTCTTGACCTGTCTGGGCTGCGGGGGGTGTGTCTGTGTCTGGGGGGGCGGGCGTGAGGGTGTGTGTGTGTGTGTGTGTGTGTGTGTGCGTGTGTGTGTGCGGTGCGCCCGCGCCTGCGGGAGACCGCGACGTTGCCTGCCAGGATGCGTCTGGGGGTGGGGCTGGGGCCCCGGCCCCGCCCAGAATTGCCTGAGGCCCGCCAAGGGAGCCCCAGACAGAGACCCCCGCGCCCGCGCCCCCGCCCCCGCCGTTCCTCTGGTTTCCTGGACGCCGAAAGCCGAGGGGCTCGCGGGCCGCGCGGAGGCAACCCAGGTGTGCAGCGGGAGTCGGGGCCCCGGCCACCCAACCTGAGAGGGGCTGGAAGGCAGGCGGCGGCTCTGAGCGCGGTGGGGTGCCAGGGGCCAGCGGCAGGTGCGGCTTGCGGTGCGGCTGGGGCCGGGGGCTAAAGGAGAGGGCAGGCAGGGAAAAAAAGAAACAACAAAAAGCCTACAGCACCCGGTATTCCCAGGCGGTCTCCCATCCAAGTACTAACCGGGCCCGACCCTGCTTAGCTTCCGAGATCAGACGAGATCGGGCGCGTTCAGGGTGGTATGGCCGTAGACGGAGGCGGCGGCCGCCAGGCGCCCTAAGAGCCCTGCGCTGCGCCTGCCTTTCGCTCTGACCCGCCGGTCGGGCCAGCCGGCGGCCGCAGCTCTCCAGCTCTCCACGGAGCGCGCGCTGCACTTGAGCTGCACCACCCGCGACCGGACTCCCGGCGGCCCGGTGGCCGGCCCACGCCGCCCCGCCCCCCGCCCCCCGTCACCCCCGGCCAACGCTCGGCCGGCCCGGCCCAGCCCGGCCCGGGGGACCACAGGGCTTCCGGGACCGGGAGCAGCCGGGCCGGGTGTGCCTGCCGGGGGGTGTAGGGGGGAGGGTGGAGTGAGGGGCGCGGAGGTCTTGGCGCTCTCCCACCCTGGGACCCTCCAGGCACCACCCCGCTCGGGGGCCGCCGCCCCTCCCCCACCCCCTCGCCCACCTCCCCAAGGCGTTCGCTGCCCAGGGCCTCGGGGCCCGCTGGGGCCCGCGGTCCTCTGAGCCTCCTGCGGGCCTAGGCGCAGCCCAGCCGTGGCCCTGAGCGCCCATCCTGCCCGGCACCTGCGCGGTGCCCAAACCCACCTGCAGCCACCAGCGCCGGCGACCAGAGCTCGTCAGCCCCGCCCCTTCGCCCTACCGAGGCCCCCCCCTCCCCTTGCCCCCACGCCGCCCTCCAAGCACAGGACCTTGCTGAGGGTGCAGACGAGCGACATGCAGCCACACGGACAGGCACACAGACACGCTCGCAGGCACCCACGCCAAGCGAGACAGCCGGCCTGCGCAAGCTCGTCAGCCAGGGCCACAGCCACAGCACCCACCCGTGAGAGGCCGGGGCCAGAGGAAGGGACGGCAGGCCGGGGGTCAGGAGAGACAGAGACGGAAAGAGATGAAGGTTCAGAGACAGGCTCCCAAGACGGCGAGAGGGCAGATGCAGATGCAGATGCAGATGCAGATAGACAGACAGACAGACAGACAGACACGAGCGCGCAGGCACACCCAGGGAGGGAGAGCCAGAGAGAGGGAGACACAGAGCGACCGACAGAGAGACGGAAAGCGGGAGACGGACAGGGGACAGGGGATGGCATCCCATCCGAGACGGACACTCTGGCACAGACCGTCACACACCGCAGAGAGCGGCCCGTGCGCAAGGGAGGGGGCGTCAGCCTTGGGCCGGGCGAGCCCCGGCTGGACGCGGTGCCCTGGGGCTGGCAGTCACCCGTGGGGACCCCAAGACTTCTTCGCAGCCGAGGTCTCAAAGGTCCCCTTCGGCTTGGCTCCCTGAGGCGAGACCCAGCCCCCGCCCCCAGGCCAGAGGGTGAGTGTGGGAGAGAGTGTGCGTGTGAGTGTGTCGGTGGGCGACGGTGGGGTCGGGTCGACTGGGGGGGGCCGGGTGGATACCCGCAGCGGAGGGGGGCGGGTGTGGCGGCCGGGGCTTTGGAAGCCTGTGTGGTCCTCTTGCTGTCTCTCTCTCTCCCTCTTTCTCCGTCTCCCTTACTTGTGGTTTCCGGCTCTTGGCCTGTCTGGGCTGCGGGGGGTGTGTCTGTGTTTGGGGGGGCGGGCGTGAGGGTGTGTGTGAGGGTGTGTGTGTGTGTGTGTGTGTGTGTGTTGTGCGCCCGCGCCTGCGGGAGACCGCGAGGTTGCCTGCCAGGATGCGTCTGGGGGTGGGGCTGGGGCCCCGGCCCCGCCCAGAATTGCCTGAGGCCCGCCAAGGGAGCCCCAGACAGAGACCCCCGCGCCCGCGCCCCCGCCCCCGCCGTTCCTCTGGTTTCCTGGACGCCGAAAGCCGAGGGGCTCGCGGGCCGCGCGGAGGCAACCCAGGTGTGCAGCGGGAGTCGGGGCCCCGGCCACCCAACCTGAGAGGGGCTGGAAGGCAGGCGGCGGCTCTGAGCGCGGTGGGGTGCCAGGGGCCAGCGGCAGGTGCGGCTTGCGGTGCGGCTGGGGCCGGGGGCTAAAGGAGAGGGCAGGCAGGGAAAAAAAGAAACAACAAAAAGCCTACAGCACCCGGTATTCCCAGGCGGTCTCCCATCCAAGTACTAACCGGGCCCGACCCTGCTTAGCTTCCGAGATCAGACGAGATCGGGCGCGTTCAGGGTGGTATGGCCGTAGACGGAGGCGGCGGCCGCCAGGCGCCCTAAGAGCCCTGCGCTGCGCCTGCCTTTCGCTCTGACCTGCCGGTCGAGCCAGCCGGCGGCCGCAGCTCTCCAGCTCTCCACGGAGCGCGCGCTGCACTTGAGCTGCACCACCCGCGACCGGACTCCCGGCGGCCCGGTGGCCGGCCCACGCCGCCCCGCCCCCCGCCCCCCGTCACCCCCGGCCAACGCTCGGCCGGCCCGGCCCAGCCCGGCCCGGGGGACCACAGGGCTTCCGGGACCGGGAGCAGCCGGGCCGGGTGTGCCTGCCGGGGGGTGTAGGGGGGAGGGTGGAGTGAGGGGCGCGGAGGTCTTGGCGCTCTCCCACCCTGGGACCCTCCAGGCACCACCCCGCTCGGGGGCCGCCGCCACTCCCCCACCCCCTCGCCCACCTCCCCAAGGCGTTCGCTGCCCAGGGCCTCGGGGCCCGCTGGGGCCCGCGGTCCTCTGAGCCTCCTGCGGGCCTAGGCGCAGCCCAGCCGTGGCCCTGAGCGCCCATCCTGCCCGGCACCTGCGCGGTGCCCAAACCCACCTGCAGCCACCAGCGCCGGCGACCAGAGCTCGTCATCCCCGCCCCTTCGCCCTACCGAGCCCCCCCCCCCCCCCGCCCTTGCCCCCACGCCGCCCTCCAAGCACAGGACCTTGCTGAGGGTGCAGACGAGCGACATGCAGCCACACGGACAGGCACACAGACACGCTCGCAGGCACCCACGCCAAGCGAGACAGCCGGCCGGCGCAAGCTCATCAGCCAGGGCCACAGCCACAGCACCCACCCGTGAGAGGCCGGGGCCAGAGGAAGGGACGGCAGGCCGGGGGTCAGGAGAGACAGAGACGGAAAGAGATGAAGGTTCAGAGACAGGCTCCCAAGACGGCGAGAGGGCAGATGCAGATGCAGATGCAGATGCAGACAGACAGACAGACAGACAGACAGACACGAGCGCGCAGGCACACCCAGGGAGGGAGAGCCAGAGAGAGGGAGACACAGAGCGACCGACAGAGAGACGGAAAGCGGGAGACGGACAGGGGACAGGGGATGGCATCCCATCCGAGACGGACACTCTGGCACAGACCGTCACACACCGCAGAGAGCGGCCCGTGCGCAAGGGAGGGGGCGTCAGCCTTGGGCCGGGCGAGCCCCGGCTGGACGCGGTGCCCTGGGGCTGGCAATCACCCGTGGGGACCCCAAGACTTCCTCGCAGCCGAGGTCTCAAAGGTCCCCTTCGGCTTGGCTCCCTGAGGCGAGACCCAGCCCCCGCCCCCAGGCCAGAGGGTGAGTGTGGGAGAGAGTGTGCGTGTGAGTGTGTCGGTGGGCGACGGTGGGGTCGGGTCGACTGGGGGGGGCCGGGTGGATACCCACAGCGGAGGGGGGCGGGTGTGGCGGCCGGGGCTTTGGAAGCCTGTGTGGTCCTCTTGCTGTCTCTCTCTCTCCCTCTTTCTCCGTCTCCCTTACTTGTGGTTTCCGGCTCTTGACCTGTCTGGGCTGCGGGGGGTGTGTCTGTGTCTGGGGGGGCGGGCGTGAGGGGGTGTGTGTGTGTGTGTGTGTGTGTGTGTGTGTGTGTGTGCGTGTGTGTGTGCGGTGCGCCCGCGCCTGCGGGAGACCGCGACGTTGCCTGCCAGGATGCGTCTGGGGGTGGGGCTGGGGCCCCGGCCCCGCCCAGAATTGCCTGAGGCCCGCCAAGGGAGCCCCAGACAGAGACCCCCGCGCCCGCGCCCCCGCCCCCGCCGTTCCTCTGGTTTCCTGGACGCCGAAAGCCGAGGGGCTCGCGGGCCGCGCGGAGGCAACCCAGGTGTGCAGCGGGAGTCGGGGCCCCGGCCACCCAACCTGAGAGGGGCTGGAAGGCAGGCGGCGGCTCTGAGCGCGGTGGGGTGCCAGGGGCCAGCGGCAGGTGCGGCTTGCGGTGCGGCTGGGGCCGGGGGCTAAAGGAGAGGGCAGGCAGGGAAAAAAAGAAACAACAAAAAGCCTACAGCACCCGGTATTCCCAGGCGGTCTCCCATCCAAGTACTAACCGGGCCCGACCCTGCTTAGCTTCCGAGATCAGACGAGATCGGGCGCGTTCAGGGTGGTATGGCCGTAGACGGAGGCGGCGGCCGCCAGGCGCCCTAAGAGCCCTGCGCTGCGCCTGCCTTTCGCTCTGACCCGCCGGTCGGGCCAGCCGGCGGCCGCAGCTCTCCAGCTCTCCACGGAGCGCGCGCTGCACTTGAGCTGCACCACCCGCGACCGGACTCCCGGCGGCCCGGTGGCCGGCCCACGCCGCCCCGCCCCCCGCCCCCCGTCACCCCCGGCCAACGCTCGGCCGGCCCGGCCCAGCCCGGCCCGGGGGACCACAGGGCTTCCGGGACCGGGAGCAGCCGGGGCGGGAGTGCCTGCCGGGGGGTGTAGGGGGGAGGGTGGAGTGAGGGGCGCGGAGGTCTTGGCGCTCTCCCACCCTGGGACCCTCCAGGCACCACCCGGCTCGGGGGCCGCCGCCCCTCCCCCACCCCCTCGCCCACCTCCCCAAGGCGTTCGCTGCCCAGGGCCTCGGGGCCCGCTGGGGCCCGCGGTCCTCTGAGCCTCCTGCGGGCCTAGGCGCAGCCCAGCCGTGGCCCTGAGCGCCCATCCTGCCCGGCACCTGCGCGGTGCCCAAACCCACCTGCAGCCACCAGCGCCGGCGACCAGAGCTCGTCAGCCCCGCCCCTTCGCCCTACCGAGGCCCCCCCCTCCCCTTGCCCCCACGCCGCCCTCCAAGCACAGGACCTTGCTGAGGGTGCAGACGAGCGACATGCAGCCACACGGACAGGCACACAGACACACTCGCAGGCACCCACGCCAAGCGAGACAGCCGGCCGGCGCAAGCTCGTCAGCCAGGGCCACAGCCACAGCACCCACCCGTGAGAGGCCGGGGCCAGAGGAAGGGACGGCAGGCCGGGGGTCAGGAGAGACAGAGACGGACAGAGATGAAGGTTCAGAGACAGGCTCCCAAGACGGCGAGAGGGCAGATGCAGATGCAGATGCAGATGCAGACAGACAGACAGACAGACACGAGCGCGCAGGCACACCCAGGGAGCGAGAGCCAGAGAGAGGGAGACACAGAGCGACCGACAGAGAGACGGAAAGCGGGAGACGGACAGGGGACAGGGGATGGCATCCCATCCGAGACGGACACTCTGGCACAGACCGTCACACACCGCAGAGAGCGGCCCGTGCGCAAGGGAGGGGGCGTCAGCCTTGGGCCGGGCGAGCCCCGGCTGGACGCGGTGCCCTGGGGCTGGCAATCACCCGTGGGGACCCCAAGACTTCCTCGCAGCCGAGGTCTCAAAGGTCCCCTTCGGCTTGGCTCCCTGAGGCGAGACCCAGCCCCCGCCCCCAGGCCAGAGGGTGAGTGTGGGAGAGAGTGTGCGTGTGAGTGTGTCGGTGGGCGACGGTGGGGTCGGGTCGACTGGGGGGGGCCGGGTGGATACCCACAGCGGAGGGGGGCGGGTGTGGCGGCCGGGGCTTTGGAAGCCTGTGTGGTCCTCTTGCTGTCTCTCTCTCTCCCTCTTTCTCCGTCTCCCTTACTTGTGGTTTCCGGCTCTTGACCTGTCTGGGCTGCGGGGGGTGTGTCTGTGTCTGGGGGGGCGGGCGTGAGGGGGTGTGTGTGTGTGTGTGTGTGTGTGTGTGTGTGTGTGTGCGTGTGTGTGTGCGGTGCGCCCGCGCCTGCGGGAGACCGCGACGTTGCCTGCCAGGATGCGTCTGGGGGTGGGGCTGGGGCCCCGGCCCCGCCCAGAATTGCCTGAGGCCCGCCAAGGGAGCCCCAGACAGAGACCCCCGCGCCCGCGCCCCCGCCCCCCGCCGTTCCTCTGGTTTCCTGGACGCCGAAAGCCGAGGGGCTCGCGGGCCGCGCGGAGGCAACCCAGGTGTGCAGCGGGAGTCGGGGCCCCGGCCACCCAACCTGAGAGGGGCTGGAAGGCAGGCGGCGGCTCTGAGCGCGGTGGGGTGCCAGGGGCCAGCGGCAGGTGCGGCTTGCGGTGCGGCTGGGGCCGGGGGCTAAAGGAGAGGGCAGGCAGGGAAAAAAAGAAACAACAAAAAGCCTACAGCACCCGGTATTCCCAGGCGGTCTCCCATCCAAGTACTAACCGGGCCCGACCCTGCTTAGCTTCCGAGATCAGACGAGATCGGGCGCGTTCAGGGTGGTATGGCCGTAGACGGAGGCGGCGGCCGCCAGGCGCCCTAAGAGCCCTGCGCTGCGCCTGCCTTTCGCTCTGACCCGCCGGTCGGGCCAGCCGGCGGCCGCAGCTCTCCAGCTCTCCACGGAGCGCGCGCTGCACTTGAGCTGCACCACCCGCGACCGGACTCCCGGCGGCCCGGTGGCCGGCCCACGCCGCCCCGCCCCCCGCCCCCCGTCACCCCCGGCCAACGCTCGGCCGGCCCGGCCCAGCCCGGCCCGGGGGACCACAGGGCTTCCGGGACCGGGAGCAGCCGGGGCGGGAGTGCCTGCCGGGGGGTGTAGGGGGGAGGGTGGAGTGAGGGGCGCGGAGGTCTTGGCGCTCTCCCACCCTGGGACCCTCCAGGCACCACCCGGCTCGGGGGCCGCCGCCCCTCCCCCACCCCCTCGCCCACCTCCCCAAGGCGTTCGCTGCCCAGGGCCTCGGGGCCCGCTGGGGCCCGCGGTCCTCTGAGCCTCCTGCGGGCCTAGGCGCAGCCCAGCCGTGGCCCTGAGCGCCCATCCTGCCCGGCACCTGCGCGGTGCCCAAACCCACCTGCAGCCACCAGCGCCGGCGACCAGAGCTCGTCAGCCCCGCCCCTTCGCCCTACCGAGGCCCCCCCCTCCCCTTGCCCCCACGCCGCCCTCCAAGCACAGGACCTTGCTGAGGGTGCAGACGAGCGACATGCAGCCACACGGACAGGCACACAGACACACTCGCAGGCACCCACGCCAAGCGAGACAGCCGGCCGGCGCAAGCTCGTCAGCCAGGGCCACAGCCACAGCACCCACCCGTGAGAGGCCGGGGCCAGAGGAAGGGACGGCAGGCCGGGGGTCAGGAGAGACAGAGACGGACAGAGATGAAGGTTCAGAGACAGGCTCCCAAGACGGCGAGAGGGCAGATGCAGATGCAGATGCAGATGCAGACAGACAGACAGACAGACACGAGCGCGCAGGCACACCCAGGGAGCGAGAGCCAGAGAGAGGGAGACACAGAGCGACCGACAGAGAGACGGAAAGCGGGAGACGGACAGGGGACAGGGGATGGCATCCCATCCGAGACGGACACTCTGGCACAGACCGTCACACACCGCAGAGAGCGGCCCGTGCGCAAGGGAGGGGGCGTCAGCCTTGGGCCGGGCGAGCCCCGGCTGGACGCGGTGCCCTGGGGCTGGCAATCACCCGTGGGGACCCCAAGACTTCCTCGCAGCCGAGGTCTCAAAGGTCCCCTTCGGCTTGGCTCCCTGAGGCGAGACCCAGCCCCCGCCCCCAGGCCAGAGGGTGAGTGTGGGAGAGAGTGTGCGTGTGAGTGTGTCGGTGGGCGACGGTGGGGTCGGGTCGACTGGGGGGGGCCGGGTGGATACCCACAGCGGAGGGGGGCGGGTGTGGCGGCCGGGGCTTTGGAAGCCTGTGTGGTCCTCTTGCTGTCTCTCTCTCTCCCTCTTTCTCCGTCTCCCTTACTTGTGGTTTCCGGCTCTTGACCTGTCTGGGCTGCGGGGGGTGTGTCTGTGTCTGGGGGGGCGGGCGTGAGGGGGTGTGTGTGTGTGTGTGTGTGTGTGTGTGTGTGTGTGTGCGTGTGTGTGTGCGGTGCGCCCGCGCCTGCGGGAGACCGCGACGTTGCCTGCCAGGATGCGTCTGGGGGTGGGGCTGGGGCCCCGGCCCCGCCCAGAATTGCCTGAGGCCCGCCAAGGGAGCCCCAGACAGAGACCCCCGCGCCCGCGCCCCCGCCCCCGCCGTTCCTCTGGTTTCCTGGACGCCGAAAGCCGAGGGGCTCGCGGGCCGCGCGGAGGCAACCCAGGTGTGCAGCGGGAGTCGGGGCCCCGGCCACCCAACCTGAGAGGGGCTGGAAGGCAGGCGGCGGCTCTGAGCGCGGTGGGGTGCCAGGGGCCAGCGGCAGGTGCGGCTTGCGGTGCGGCTGGGGCCGGGGGCTAAAGGAGAGGGCAGGCAGGGAAAAAAAGAAACAACAAAAAGCCTACAGCACCCGGTATTCCCAGGCGGTCTCCCATCCAAGTACTAACCGGGCCCGACCCTGCTTAGCTTCCGAGATCAGACGAGATCGGGCGCGTTCAGGGTGGTATGGCCGTAGACGGAGGCGGCGGCCGCCAGGCGCCCTAAGAGCCCTGCGCTGCGCCTGCCTTTCGCTCTGACCCGCCGGTCGGGCCAGCCGGCGGCCGCAGCTCTCCAGCTCTCCACGGAGCGCGCGCTGCACTTGAGCTGCACCACCCGCGACCGGACTCCCGGCGGCCCGGTGGCCGGCCCACGCCGCCCCGCCCCCCGCCCCCCGTCACCCCCGGCCAACGCTCGGCCGGCCCGGCCCAGCCCGGCCCGGGGGACCACAGGGCTTCCGGGACCGGGAGCAGCCGGGGCGGGAGTGCCTGCCGGGGGGTGTAGGGGGGAGGGTGGAGTGAGGGGCGCGGAGGTCTTGGCGCTCTCCCACCCTGGGACCCTCCAGGCACCACCCGGCTCGGGGGCCGCCGCCCCTCCCCCACCCCCTCGCCCACCTCCCCAAGGCGTTCGCTGCCCAGGGCCTCGGGGCCCGCTGGGGCCCGCGGTCCTCTGAGCCTCCTGCGGGCCTAGGCGCAGCCCAGCCGTGGCCCTGAGCGCCCATCCTGCCCGGCACCTGCGCGGTGCCCAAACCCACCTGCAGCCACCAGCGCCGGCGACCAGAGCTCGTCAGCCCCGCCCCTTCGCCCTACCGAGGCCCCCCCCTCCCCTTGCCCCCACGCCGCCCTCCAAGCACAGGACCTTGCTGAGGGTGCAGACGAGCGACATGCAGCCACACGGACAGGCACACAGACACACTCGCAGGCACCCACGCCAAGCGAGACAGCCGGCCGGCGCAAGCTCGTCAGCCAGGGCCACAGCCACAGCACCCACCCGTGAGAGGCCGGGGCCAGAGGAAGGGACGGCAGGCCGGGGGTCAGGAGAGACAGAGACGGACAGAGATGAAGGTTCAGAGACAGGCTCCCAAGACGGCGAGAGGGCAGATGCAGATGCAGATGCAGATGCAGACAGACAGACAGACAGACACGAGCGCGCAGGCACACCCAGGGAGCGAGAGCCAGAGAGAGGGAGACACAGAGCGACCGACAGAGAGACGGAAAGCGGGAGACGGACAGGGGACAGGGGATGGCATCCCATCCGAGACGGACACTCTGGCACAGACCGTCACACACCGCAGAGAGCGGCCCGTGCGCAAGGGAGGGGGCGTCAGCCTTGGGCCGGGCGAGCCCCGGCTGGACGCGGTGCCCTGGGGCTGGCAATCACCCGTGGGGACCCCAAGACTTCCTCGCAGCCGAGGTCTCAAAGGTCCCCTTCGGCTTGGCTCCCTGAGGCGAGACCCAGCCCCCGCCCCCAGGCCAGAGGGTGAGTGTGGGAGAGAGTGTGCGTGTGAGTGTGTCGGTGGGCGACGGTGGGGTCGGGTCGACTGGGGGGGGCCGGGTGGATACCCACAGCGGAGGGGGGCGGGTGTGGCGGCCGGGGCTTTGGAAGCCTGTGTGGTCCTCTTGCTGTCTCTCTCTCTCCCTCTTTCTCCGTCTCCCTTACTTGTGGTTTCCGGCTCTTGACCTGTCTGGGCTGCGGGGGGTGTGTCTGTGTCTGGGGGGGCGGGCGTGAGGGGGTGTGTGTGTGTGTGTGTGTGTGTGTGTGTGTGTGTGTGCGTGTGTGTGTGCGGTGCGCCCGCGCCTGCGGGAGACCGCGACGTTGCCTGCCAGGATGCGTCTGGGGGTGGGGCTGGGGCCCCGGCCCCGCCCAGAATTGCCTGAGGCCCGCCAAGGGAGCCCCAGACAGAGACCCCCGCGCCCGCGCCCCCGCCCCCGCCGTTCCTCTGGTTTCCTGGACGCCGAAAGCCGAGGGGCTCGCGGGCCGCGCGGAGGCAACCCAGGTGTGCAGCGGGAGTCGGGGCCCCGGCCACCCAACCTGAGAGGGGCTGGAAGGCAGGCGGCGGCTCTGAGCGCGGTGGGGTGCCAGGGGCCAGCGGCAGGTGCGGCTTGCGGTGCGGCTGGGGCCGGGGGCTAAAGGAGAGGGCAGGCAGGGAAAAAAAGAAACAACAAAAAGCCTACAGCACCCGGTATTCCCAGGCGGTCTCCCATCCAAGTACTAACCGGGCCCGACCCTGCTTAGCTTCCGAGATCAGACGAGATCGGGCGCGTTCAGGGTGGTATGGCCGTAGACGGAGGCGGCGGCCGCCAGGCGCCCTAAGAGCCCTGCGCTGCGCCTGCCTTTCGCTCTGACCCGCCGGTCGGGCCAGCCGGCGGCCGCAGCTCTCCAGCTCTCCACGGAGCGCGCGCTGCACTTGAGCTGCACCACCCGCGACCGGACTCCCGGCGGCCCGGTGGCCGGCCCACGCCGCCCCGCCCCCCGCCCCCCGTCACCCCCGGCCAACGCTCGGCCGGCCCGGCCCAGCCCGGCCCGGGGGACCACAGGGCTTCCGGGACCGGGAGCAGCCGGGCCGGGTGTGCCTGCCGGGGGGTGTAGGGGGGAGGGTGGAGTGAGGGGCGCGGAGGTCTTGGCGCTCTCCCACCCTGGGACCCTCCAGGCACCACCCGGCTCGGGGGCCGCCGCCCCTCCCCCACCCCCTCGCCCACCTCCCCAAGGCGTTCGCTGCCCAGGGCCTCGGGGCCCGCTGGGGCCCGCGGTCCTCTGAGCCTCCTGCGGGCCTAGGCGCAGCCCAGCCGTGGCCCTGAGCGCCCATCCTGCCCGGCACCTGCGCGGTGCCCAAACCCACCTGCAGCCACCAGCGCCGGCGACCAGAGCTCGTCAGCCCCGCCCCTTCGCCCTACCGAGGCCCCCCCCTCCCCTTGCCCCCACGCCGCCCTCCAAGCACAGGACCTTGCTGAGGGTGCAGACGAGCGACATGCAGCCACACGGACAGGCACACAGACACACTCGCAGGCACCCACGCCAAGCGAGACAGCCGGCCGGCGCAAGCTCGTCAGCCAGGGCCACAGCCACAGCACCCACCCGTGAGAGGCCGGGGCCAGAGGAAGGGACGGCAGGCCGGGGGTCAGGAGAGACAGAGACGGACAGAGATGAAGGTTCAGAGACAGGCTCCCAAGACGGCGAGAGGGCAGATGCAGATGCAGATGCAGATGCAGATGCAGACAGACAGACAGACAGACACGAGCGCGCAGGCACACCCAGGGAGCGAGAGCCAGAGAGAGGGAGACACAGAGCGACCGACAGAGAGACGGAAAGCGGGAGACGGACAGGGGACAGGGGATGGCATCCCATCCGAGACGGACACTCTGGCACAGACCGTCACACACCGCAGAGAGCGGCCCGTGCGCAAGGGAGGGGGCGTCAGCCTTGGGCCGGGCGAGCCCCGGCTGGACGCGGTGCCCTGGGGCTGGCAATCACCCGTGGGGACCCCAAGACTTCCTCGCAGCCGAGGTCTCAAAGGTCCCCTTCGGCTTGGCTCCCTGAGGCGAGACCCAGCCCCCGCCCCCAGGCCAGAGGGTGAGTGTGGGAGAGAGTGTGCGTGTGAGTGTGTCGGTGGGCGACGGTGGGGTCGGGTCGACTGGGGGGGCCGGGTGGATACCCACAGCGGAGGGGGGCGGGTGTGGCGGCCGGGGCTTTGGAAGCCTGTGTGGTCCTCTTGCTGTCTCTCTCTCTCCCTCTTTCTCCGTCTCCCTTACTTGTGGTTTCCGGCTCTTGACCTGTCTGGGCTGCGGGGGGTGTGTCTGTGTCTGGGGGGGCGGGCGTGAGGGGGTGTGTGTGTGTGTGTGTGTGTGTGTGTGTGTGTGTGCGTGTGTGTGTGCGGTGCGCCCGCGCCTGCGGGAGACCGCGACGTTGCCTGCCAGGATGCGTCTGGGGGTGGGGCTGGGGCCCCGGCCCCGCCCAGAATTGCCTGAGGCCCGCCAAGGGAGCCCCAGACAGAGACCCCCGCGCCCGCGCCCCCGCCCCCGCCGTTCCTCTGGTTTCCTGGACGCCGAAAGCCGAGGGGCTCGCGGGCCGCGCGGAGGCAACCCAGGTGTGCAGCGGGAGTCGGGGCCCCGGCCACCCAACCTGAGAGGGGCTGGAAGGCAGGCGGCGGCTCTGAGCGCGGTGGGGTGCCAGGGGCCAGCGGCAGGTGCGGCTTGCGGTGCGGCTGGGGCCGGGGGCTAAAGGAGAGGGCAGGCAGGGAAAAAAAGAAACAACAAAAAGCCTACAGCACCCGGTATTCCCAGGCGGTCTCCCATCCAAGTACTAACCGGGCCCGACCCTGCTTAGCTTCCGAGATCAGACGAGATCGGGCGCGTTCAGGGTGGTATGGCCGTAGACGGAGGCGGCGGCCGCCAGGCGCCCTAAGAGCCCTGCGCTGCGCCTGCCTTTCGCTCTGACCCGCCGGTCGGGCCAGCCGGCGGCCGCAGCTCTCCAGCTCTCCACGGAGCGCGCGCTGCACTTGAGCTGCACCACCCGCGACCGGACTCCCGGCGGCCCGGTGGCCGGCCCACGCCGCCCCGCCCCCCGCCCCCCGTCACCCCCGGCCAACGCTCGGCCGGCCCGGCCCAGCCCGGCCCGGGGGACCACAGGGCTTCCGGGACCGGGAGCAGCCGGGCCGGGTGTGCCTGCCGGGGGGTGTAGGGGGGAGGGTGGAGTGAGGGGCGCGGAGGTCTTGGCGCTCTCCCACCCTGGGACCCTCCAGGCACCACCCGGCTCGGGGGCCGCCGCCCCTCCCCCACCCCCTCGCCCACCTCCCCAAGGCGTTCGCTGCCCAGGGCCTCGGGGCCCGCTGGGGCCCGCGGTCCTCTGAGCCTCCTGCGGGCCTAGGCGCAGCCCAGCCGTGGCCCTGAGCGCCCATCCTGCCCGGCACCTGCGCGGTGCCCAAACCCACCTGCAGCCACCAGCGCCGGCGACCAGAGCTCGTCAGCCCCGCCCCTTCGCCCTACCGAGGCCCCCCCCTCCCCTTGCCCCCACGCCGCCCTCCAAGCACAGGACCTTGCTGAGGGTGCAGACGAGCGACATGCAGCCACACGGACAGGCACACAGACACACTCGCAGGCACCCACGCCAAGCGAGACAGCCGGCCGGCGCAAGCTCGTCAGCCAGGGCCACAGCCACAGCACCCACCCGTGAGAGGCCGGGGCCAGAGGAAGGGACGGCAGGCCGGGGGTCAGGAGAGACAGAGACGGACAGAGATGAAGGTTCAGAGACAGGCTCCCAAGACGGCGAGAGGGCAGATGCAGATGCAGATGCAGATGCAGATGCAGACAGACAGACAGACAGACACGAGCGCGCAGGCACACCCAGGGAGCGAGAGCCAGAGAGAGGGAGACACAGAGCGACCGACAGAGAGACGGAAAGCGGGAGACGGACAGGGGACAGGGGATGGCATCCCATCCGAGACGGACACTCTGGCACAGACCGTCACACACCGCAGAGAGCGGCCCGTGCGCAAGGGAGGGGGCGTCAGCCTTGGGCCGGGCGAGCCCCGGCTGGACGCGGTGCCCTGGGGCTGGCAATCACCCGTGGGGACCCCAAGACTTCCTCGCAGCCGAGGTCTCAAAGGTCCCCTTCGGCTTGGCTCCCTGAGGCGAGACCCAGCCCCCGCCCCCAGGCCAGAGGGTGAGTGTGGGAGAGAGTGTGCGTGTGAGTGTGTCGGTGGGCGACGGTGGGGTCGGGTCGACTGGGGGGGGCCGGGTGGATACCCACAGCGGAGGGGGGCGGGTGTGGCGGCCGGGGCTTTGGAAGCCTGTGTGGTCCTCTTGCTGTCTCTCTCTCTCCCTCTTTCTCCGTCTCCCTTACTTGTGGTTTCCGGCTCTTGACCTGTCTGGGCTGCGGGGGGTGTGTCTGTGTCTGGGGGGGCGGGCGTGAGGGTGTGTGTGTGTGTGTGTGTGTGTGTGTGTGTGTGTGTGTGCGTGTGTGTGTGCGGTGCGCCCGCGCCTGCGGGAGACCGCGACGTTGCCTGCCAGGATGCGTCTGGGGGTGGGGCTGGGGCCCCGGCCCCGCCCAGAATTGCCTGAGGCCCGCCAAGGGAGCCCCAGACAGAGACCCCCGCGCCCGCGCCCCCGCCCCCGCCGTTCCTCTGGTTTCCTGGACGCCGAAAGCCGAGGGGCTCGCGGGCCGCGCGGAGGCAACCCAGGTGTGCAGCGGGAGTCGGGGCCCCGGCCACCCAACCTGAGAGGGGCTGGAAGGCAGGCGGCGGCTCTGAGCGCGGTGGGGTGCCAGGGGCCAGCGGCAGGTGCGGCTTGCGGTGCGGCTGGGGCCGGGGGCTAAAGGAGAGGGCAGGCAGGGAAAAAAAGAAACCACAAAAAGCCTACAGCACCCGGTATTCCCAGGCGGTCTCCCATCCAAGTACTAACCGGGCCCGACCCTGCTTAGCTTCCGAGATCAGACGAGATCGGGCGCGTTCAGGGTGGTATGGCCGTAGACGGAGGCGGCGGCCGCCAGGCGCCCTAAGAGCCCTGCGCTGCACCTGCCTTTCGCTCTGACCCGCCGGTCGGGCCAGCCGGCGGCCGCAGCTCTCCAGCTCTCCACGGAGCGCGCGCTGCACTTGAGCTGCACCACCCGCGACCGGACTCCCGGCGGCCCGGTGGCCGGCCCACGCCGCCCCGCCCCCCGCCCCCCGTCACCCCCGGCCAACGCTCGGCCGGCCCGGCCCAGCCCGGCCCGGGGGACCACAGGGCTTCCGGGACCGGGAGCAGCCGGGCCGGGTGTGCCTGCCGGGGGGTGTAGGGGGGAGGGTGGAGTGAGGGGCGCGGAGGTCTTGGCGCTCTCCCACCCTGGGACCCTCCAGGCACCACCCGGCTCGGGGGCCGCCGCCCCTCCCCCACCCCCTCGCCCACCTCCCCAAGGCGTTCGCTGCCCAGGGCCTCGGGGCCCGCTGGGGCCCGCGGTCCTCTGAGCCTCCTGCGGGCCTAGGCGCAGCCCAGCCGTGGCCCTGAGCGCCCATCCTGCCCGGCACCTGCGCGGTGCCCAAACCCACCTGCAGCCACCAGCGCCGGCGACCAGAGCTCGTCAGCCCCGCCCCTTCGCCCTACCGAGGCCCCCCCCTCCCCTTGCCCCCACGCCGCCCTCCAAGCACAGGACCTTGCTGAGGGTGCAGACGAGCGACATGCAGCCACACGGACAGGCACACAGACACACTCGCAGGCACCCACGCCAAGCGAGACAGCCGGCCGGCGCAAGCTCGTCAGCCAGGGCCACAGCCACAGCACCCACCCGTGAGAGGCCGGGGCCAGAGGAAGGGACGGCAGGCCGGGGGTCAGGAGAGACAGAGACGGACAGAGATGAAGGTTCAGAGACAGGCTCCCAAGACGGCGAGAGGGCAGATGCAGATGCAGATGCAGATGCAGATGCAGACAGACAGACAGACAGACACGAGCGCGCAGGCACACCCAGGGAGCGAGAGCCAGAGAGAGGGAGACACAGAGCGACCGACAGAGAGACGGAAAGCGGGAGACGGACAGGGGACAGGGGATGGCATCCCATCCGAGACGGACACTCTGGCACAGACCGTCACACACCGCAGAGAGCGGCCCGTGCGCAAGGGAGGGGGCGTCAGCCTTGGGCCGGGCGAGCCCCGGCTGGACGCGGTGCCCTGGGGCTGGCAATCACCCGTGGGGACCCCAAGACTTCCTCGCAGCCGAGGTCTCAAAGGTCCCCTTCGGCTTGGCTCCCTGAGGCGAGACCCAGCCCCCGCCCCCAGGCCAGAGGGTGAGTGTGGGAGAGAGTGTGCGTGTGAGTGTGTCGGTGGGCGACGGTGGGGTCGGGTCGACTGGGGGGGGCCAGGTGGATACCCACAGCGGAGGGGGGCGGGTGT
The DNA here is from genome assembly GCF_023091745.1 of Budorcas taxicolor. Classification (NCBI taxonomy): domain Eukaryota; kingdom Metazoa; phylum Chordata; class Mammalia; order Artiodactyla; family Bovidae; genus Budorcas; species Budorcas taxicolor. Next base: position 103,250 of record NW_026291984.1, on the reverse strand, counting down.
GGCGGCCGGGGCTTTGGAAGCCTGTGTGGTCCTCTTGCTGTCTCTCTCTCTCCCTCTTTCTCCGTCTCCCTTACTTGTGGTTTCCGGCTCTTGACCTGTCTGGGCTGCGGGGGGTGTGTCTGTGTCTGGGGGGGCGGGCGTGAGGGTGTGTGTGTGTGTGTGTGTGTGTGTGTGTGTGTGTGTGCGTGTGTGTGTGCGGTGCGCCCGCGCCTGCGGGAGACCGCGACGTTGCCTGCCAGGATGCGTCTGGGGGTGGGGCTGGGGCCCCGGCCCCGCCCAGAATTGCCTGAGGCCCGCCAAGGGAGCCCCAGACAGAGACCCCCGCGCCCGCGCCCCCGCCCCCGCCGTTCCTCTGGTTTCCTGGACGCCGAAAGCCGAGGGGCTCGCGGGCCGCGCGGAGGCAACCCAGGTGTGCAGCGGGAGTCGGGGCCCCGGCCACCCAACCTGAGAGGGGCTGGAAGGCAGGCGGCGGCTCTGAGCGCGGTGGGGTGCCAGGGGCCAGCGGCAGGTGCGGCTTGCGGTGCGGCTGGGGCCGGGGGCTAAAGGAGAGGGCAGGCAGGGAAAAAAAGAAACCACAAAAAGCCTACAGCACCCGGTATTCCCAGGCGGTCTCCCATCCAAGTACTAACCGGGCCCGACCCTGCTTAGCTTCCGAGATCAGACGAGATCGGGCGCGTTCAGGGTGGTATGGCCGTAGACGGAGGCGGCGGCCGCCAGGCGCCCTAAGAGCCCTGCGCTGCGCCTGCCTTTCGCTCTGACCCGCCGGTCGGGCCAGCCGGCGGCCGCAGCTCTCCAGCTCTCCACGGAGCGCGCGCTGCACTTGAGCTGCACCACCCGCGACCGGACTCCCGGCGGCCCGGTGGCCGGCCCACGCCGCCCCGCCCCCCGCCCCCCGTCACCCCCGGCCAACGCTCGGCCGGCCCGGCCCAGCCCGGCCCGGGGGACCACAGGGCTTCCGGGACCGGGAGCAGCCGGGCCGGGTGTGCCTGCCGGGGGGTGTAGGGGGGAGGGTGGAGTGAGGGGCGCGGAGGTCTTGGCGCTCTCCCACCCTGGGACCCTCCAGGCACCACCCGGCTCGGGGGCCGCCGCCCCTCCCCCACCCCCTCGCCCACCTCCCCAAGGCGTTCGCTGCCCAGGGCCTCGGGGCCCGCTGGGGCCCGCGGTCCTCTGAGCCTCCTGCGGGCCTAGGCGCAGCCCAGCCGTGGCCCTGAGCGCCCATCCTGCCCGGCACCTGCGCGGTGCCCAAACCCACCTGCAGCCACCAGCGCCGGCGACCAGAGCTCGTCAGCCCCGCCCCTTCGCCCTACCGAGGCCCCCCCCTCCCCTTGCCCCCACGCCGCCCTCCAAGCACAGGACCTTGCTGAGGGTGCAGACGAGCGACATGCAGCCACACGGACAGGCACACAGACACACTCGCAGGCACCCACGCCAAGCGAGACAGCCGGCCGGCGCAAGCTCGTCAGCCAGGGCCACAGCCACAGCACCCACCCGTGAGAGGCCGGGGCCAGAGGAAGGGACGGCAGGCCGGGGGTCAGGAGAGACAGAGACGGACAGAGATGAAGGTTCAGAGACAGGCTCCCAAGACGGCGAGAGGGCAGATGCAGATGCAGATGCAGATGCAGATGCAGACAGACAGACAGACAGACACGAGCGCGCAGGCACACCCAGGGAGCGAGAGCCAGAGAGAGGGAGACACAGAGCGACCGACAGAGAGACGGAAAGCGGGAGACGGACAGGGGACAGGGGATGGCATCCCATCCGAGACGGACACTCTGGCACAGACCGTCACACACCGCAGAGAGCGGCCCGTGCGCAAGGGAGGGGGCGTCAGCCTTGGGCCGGGCGAGCCCCGGCTGGACGCGGTGCCCTGGGGCTGGCAATCACCCGTGGGGACCCCAAGACTTCCTCGCAGCCGAGGTCTCAAAGGTCCCCTTCGGCTTGGCTCCCTGAGGCGAGACCCAGCCCCCGCCCCCAGGCCAGAGGGTGAGTGTGGGAGAGAGTGTGCGTGTGAGTGTGTCGGTGGGCGACGGTGGGGTCGGGTCGACTGGGGGGGCCGGGTGGATACCCACAGCGGAGGGGGGCGGGTGTGGCGGCCGGGGCTTTGGAAGCCTGTGTGGTCCTCTTGCTGTCTCTCTCTCTCCCTCTATCTCCGTCTCCCTTACTTGTGGTTTCCGGCTCTTGACCTGTCTGGGCTGCGGGGGGTGTGTCTGTGTCTGGGGGGGCGGGCGTGAGGGTGTGTGTGTGTGTGTGTGTGTGTGTGTGTGTGTGCGTGTGTGTGTGCGGTGCGCCCGCGCCTGCGGGAGACCGCGACGTTGCCTGCCAGGATGCGTCTGGGGGTGGGGCTGGGGCCCCGGCCCCGCCCAGAATTGCCTGAGGCCCGCCAAGGGAGCCCCAGACAGAGACCCCCGCGCCCGCGCCCCCGCCCCCGCCGTTCCTCTGGTTTCCTGGACGCCGAAAGCCGAGGGGCTCGCGGGCCGCGCGGAGGCAACCCAGGTGTGCAGCGGGAGTCGGGGCCCCGGCCACCCAACCTGAGAGGGGCTGGAAGGCAGGCGGCGGCTCTGAGCGCGGTGGGGTGCCAGGGGCCAGCGGCAGGTGCGGCTTGCGGTGCGGCTGGGGCCGGGGGCTAAAGGAGAGGGCAGGCAGGGAAAAAAAGAAACAACAAAAAGCCTACAGCACCCGGTATTCCCAGGCGGTCTCCCATCCAAGTACTAACCGGGCCCGACCCTGCTTAGCTTCCGAGATCAGACGAGATCAGGCGCGTTCAGGGTGGTATGGCCGTAGACGGAGGCGGCGGCCGCCAGGCGCCCTAAGAGCCCTGCGCTGCGCCTGCCTTTCGCTCTGACCCGCCGGTCGGGCCAGCCGGCGGCCGCAGCTCTCCAGCTCTCCACGGAGCGCGCGCTGCACTTGAGCTGCACCACCCGCGACCGGACTCCCGGCGGCCCGGTGGCCGGCCCACGCCGCCCCGCCCCCCGCCCCCCGTCACCCCCGGCCAACGCTCGGCCGGCCCGGCCCAGCCCGGCCCGGGGGACCACAGGGCTTCCGGGACCGGGAGCAGCCGGGGCGGGAGTGCCTGCCGGGGGGTGTAGGGGGGAGGGTGGAGTGAGGGGCGCGGAGGTCTTGGCGCTCTCCCACCCTGGGACCCTCCAGGCACCACCCGGCTCGGGGGCCGCCGCCCCTCCCCCACCCCCTCGCCCACCTCCCCAAGGCGTTCGCTGCCCAGGGCCTCGGGGCCCGCTGGGGCCCGCGGTCCTCTGAGCCTCCTGCGGGCCTAGGCGCAGCCCAGCCGTGGCCCTGAGCGCCCATCCTGCCCGGCACCTGCGCGGTGCCCAAACCCACCTGCAGCCACCAGCGCCGGCGACCAGAGCTCGTCATCCCCGCCCCTTCGCCCTACCGAGCCCCCCCCCCCCCCCGCCCTTGCCCCCACGCCGCCCTCCAAGCACAGGACCTTGCTGAGGGTGCAGACGAGCGACATGCAGCCACACGGACAGGCACACAGACACACTCGCAGGCACCCACGCCAAGCGAGACAGCCGGCCGGCGCAAGCTCGTCAGCCAGGGCCACAGCCACAGCACCCACCCGTGAGAGGCCGGGGCCAGAGGAAGGGACGGCAGGCCGGGGGTCAGGAGAGACAGAGACGGAAAGAGATGAAGGTTCAGAGACAGGCTCCCAAGACGGCGAGAGGGCAGATGCAGATGCAGATGCAGATGCAGACAGACAGACAGACAGACAGACAGACACGAGCGCGCAGGCACACCCAGGGAGGGAGAGCCAGAGAGAGGGAGACACAGAGCGACCGACAGAGAGACGGAAAGCGGGAGACGGACAGGGGACAGGGGATGGCATCCCATCCGAGACGGACACTCTGGCACAGACCGTCACACACCGCAGAGAGCGGCCCGTGCGCAAGGGAGGGGGCGTCAGCCTTGGGCCGGGCGAGCCCCGGCTGGACGCGGTGCCCTGGGGCTGGCAGTCACCCGTGGGGACCCCAAGACTTCTTCGCAGCCGAGGTCTCAAAGGTCCCCTTCGGCTTGGCTCCCTGAGGCGAGACCCAGCCCCCGCCCCCAGGCCAGAGGGTGAGTGTGGGAGAGAGTGTGCGTGTGAGTGTGTCGGTGGGCGACGGTGGGGTCGGGTCGACTGGGGGGGGCCGGGTGGATACCCACAGCGGAGGGGGGCGGGTGTGGCGGCCGGGGCTTTGGAAGCCTGTGTGGTCCTCTTGCTGTCTCTCTCTCTCCCTCTTTCTCCGTCTCCCTTACTTGTGGTTTCCGGCTCTTGACCTGTCTGGGCTGCGGGGGGTGTGTCTGTGTCTGGGGGGGCGGGCGTGAGGGGGTGTGTGTGTGTGTGTGTGTGTGTGTGTGTGTGTGCGTGTGTGTGTGCGGTGCGCCCGCGCCTGCGGGAGACCGCGACGTTGCCTGCCAGGATGCGTCTGGGGGTGGGGCTGGGGCCCCGGCCCCGCCCAGAATTGCCTGAGGCCCGCCAAGGGAGCCCCAGACAGAGACCCCCGCGCCCGCGCCCCCGCCCCCGCCGTTCCTCTGGTTTCCTGGACGCCGAAAGCCGAGGGGCTCGCGGGCCGCGCGGAGGCAACCCAGGTGTGCAGCGGGAGTCGGGGCCCCGGCCACCCAACCTGAGAGGGGCTGGAAGGCAGGCGGCGGCTCTGAGCGCGGTGGGGTGCCAGGGGCCAGCGGCAGGTGCGGCTTGCGGTGCGGCTGGGGCCGGGGGCTAAAGGAGAGGGCAGGCAGGGAAAAAAAGAAACAACAAAAAGCCTACAGCACCCGGTATTCCCAAGCGGTCTCCCATCCAAGTACTAACCGGGCCCGACCCTGCTTAGCTTCCGAGATCAGACGAGATCGGGCGCGTTCAGGGTGGTATGGCCGTAGACGGAGGCGGCGGCCGCCAGGCGCCCTAAGAGCCCTGCGCTGCGCCTGCCTTTCGCTCTGACCCGCCGGTCGGGCCAGCCGGCGGCCGCAGCTCTCCAGCTCTCCACGGAGCGCGCGCTGCACTTGAGCTGCACCACCCGCGACCGGACTCCCGGCGGCCCGGTGGCCGGCCCACGCCGCCCCGCCCCCCGCCCCCCGTCACCCCCGGCCAACGCTCGGCCGGCCCGGCCCAGCCCGGCCCGGGGGACCACAGGGCTTCCGGGACCGGGAGCAGCCGGGGCGGGAGTGCCTGCCGGGGGGTGTAGGGGGGAGGGTGGAGTGAGGGGCGCGGAGGTCTTGGCGCTCTCCCACCCTGGGACCCTCCAGGCACCACCCGGCTCGGGGGCCGCCGCCCCTCCCCCACCCCCTCGCCCACCTCCCCAAGGCGTTCGCTGCCCAGGGCCTCGGGGCCCGCTGGGGCCCGCGGTCCTCTGAGCCTCCTGCGGGCCTAGGCGCAGCCCAGCCGTGGCCCTGAGCGCCCATCCTGCCCGGCACCTGCGCGGTGCCCAAACCCACCTGCAGCCACCAGCGCCGGCGACCAGAGCTCGTCAGCCCCGCCCCTTCGCCCTACCGAGGCCCCCCCCTCCCCTTGCCCCCACGCCGCCCTCCAAGCACAGGACCTTGCTGAGGGTGCAGACGAGCGACATGCAGCCACACGGACAGGCACACAGACACACTCGCAGGCACCCACGCCAAGCGAGACAGCCGGCCGGCGCAAGCTCGTCAGCCAGGGCCACAGCCACAGCACCCACCCGTGAGAGGCCGGGGCCAGAGGAAGGGACGGCAGGCCGGGGGTCAGGAGAGACAGAGACGGACAGAGATGAAGGTTCAGAGACAGGCTCCCAAGACGGCGAGAGGGCAGATGCAGATGCAGATGCAGATGCAGACAGACAGACAGACAGACACGAGCGCGCAGGCACACCCAGGGAGCGAGAGCCAGAGAGAGGGAGACACAGAGCGACCGACAGAGAGACGGAAAGCGGGAGACGGACAGGGGACAGGGGATGGCATCCCATCCGAGACGGACACTCTGGCACAGACCGTCACACACCGCAGAGAGCGGCCCGTGCGCAAGGGAGGGGGCGTCAGCCTTGGGCCGGGCGAGCCCCGGCTGGACGCGGTGCCCTGGGGCTGGCAATCACCCGTGGGGACCCCAAGACTTCCTCGCAGCCGAGGTCTCAAAGGTCCCCTTCGGCTTGGCTCCCTGAGGCGAGACCCAGCCCCCGCCCCCAGGCCAGAGGGTGAGTGTGGGAGAGAGTGTGCGTGTGAGTGTGTCGGTGGGCGACGGTGGGGTCGGGTCGACTGGGGGGGGCCGGGTGGATACCCACAGCGGAGGGGGGCGGGTGTGGCGGCCGGGGCTTTGGAAGCCTGTGTGGTCCTCTTGCTGTCTCTCTCTCTCCCTCTTTCTCCGTCTCCCTTACTTGTGGTTTCCGGCTCTTGACCTGTCTGGGCTGCGGGGGGTGTGTCTGTGTCTGGGGGGGCGGGCGTGAGGGGGTGTGTGTGTGTGTGTGTGTGTGTGTGTGTGTGTGCGTGTGTGTGTGCGGTGCGCCCGCGCCTGCGGGAGACCGCGACGTTGCCTGCCAGGATGCGTCTGGGGGTGGGGCTGGGGCCCCGGCCCCGCCCAGAATTGCCTGAGGCCCGCCAAGGGAGCCCCAGACAGAGACCCCCGCGCCCGCGCCCCCGCCCCCGCCGTTCCTCTGGTTTCCTGGACGCCGAAAGCCGAGGGGCTCGCGGGCCGCGCGGAGGCAACCCAGGTGTGCAGCGGGAGTCGGGGCCCCGGCCACCCAACCTGAGAGGGGCTGGAAGGCAGGCGGCGGCTCTGAGCGCGGTGGGGTGCCAGGGGCCAGCGGCAGGTGCGGCTTGCGGTGCGGCTGGGGCCGGGGGCTAAAGGAGAGGGCAGGCAGGGAAAAAAAGAAACCACAAAAAGCCTACAGCACCCGGTATTCCCAGGCGGTCTCCCATCCAAGTACTAACCGGGCCCGACCCTGCTTAGCTTCCGAGATCAGACGAGATCGGGCGCGTTCAGGGTGGTATGGCCGTAGACGGAGGCGGCGGCCGCCAGGCGCCCTAAGAGCCCTGCGCTGCGCCTGCCTTTCGCTCTGACCCGCCGGTCGGGCCAGCCGGCGGCCGCAGCTCTCCAGCTCTCCACGGAGCGCGCGCTGCACTTGAGCTGCACCACCCGCGACCGGACTCCCGGCGGCCCGGTGGCCGGCCCACGCCGCCCCGCCCCCCGCCCCCCGTCACCCCCGGCCAACGCTCGGCCGGCCCGGCCCAGCCCGGCCCGGGGGACCACAGGGCTTCCGGGACCGGGAGCAGCCGGGCCGGGTGTGCCTGCCGGGGGGTGTAGGGGGGAGGGTGGAGTGAGGGGCGCGGAGGTCTTGGCGCTCTCCCACCCTGGGACCCTCCAGGCACCACCCGGCTCGGGGGCCGCCGCCCCTCCCCCACCCCCTCGCCCACCTCCCCAAGGCGTTCGCTGCCCAGGGCCTCGGGGCCCGCTGGGGCCCGCGGTCCTCTGAGCCTCCTGCGGGCCTAGGCGCAGCCCAGCCGTGGCCCTGAGCGCCCATCCTGCCCGGCACCTGCGCGGTGCCCAAACCCACCTGCAGCCACCAGCGCCGGCGACCAGAGCTCGTCAGCCCCGCCCCTTCGCCCTACCGAGGCCCCCCCCTCCCCTTGCCCCCACGCCGCCCTCCAAGCACAGGACCTTGCTGAGGGTGCAGACGAGCGACATGCAGCCACACGGACAGGCACACAGACACACTCGCAGGCACCCACGCCAAGCGAGACAGCCGGCCGGCGCAAGCTCGTCAGCCAGGGCCACAGCCACAGCACCCACCCGTGAGAGGCCGGGGCCAGAGGAAGGGACGGCAGGCCGGGGGTCAGGAGAGACAGAGACGGACAGAGATGAAGGTTCAGAGACAGGCTCCCAAGACGGCGAGAGGGCAGATGCAGATGCAGATGCAGATGCAGATGCAGACAGACAGACAGACAGACACGAGCGCGCAGGCACACCCAGGGAGCGAGAGCCAGAGAGAGGGAGACACAGAGCGACCGACAGAGAGACGGAAAGCGGGAGACGGACAGGGGACAGGGGATGGCATCCCATCCGAGACGGACACTCTGGCACAGACCGTCACACACCGCAGAGAGCGGCCCGTGCGCAAGGGAGGGGGCGTCAGCCTTGGGCCGGGCGAGCCCCGGCTGGACGCGGTGCCCTGGGGCTGGCAATCACCCGTGGGGACCCCAAGACTTCCTCGCAGCCGAGGTCTCAAAGGTCCCCTTCGGCTTGGCTCCCTGAGGCGAGACCCAGCCCCCGCCCCCAGGCCAGAGGGTGAGTGTGGGAGAGAGTGTGCGTGTGAGTGTGTCGGTGGGCGACGGTGGGGTCGGGTCGACTGGGGGGGCCGGGTGGATACCCACAGCGGAGGGGGGCGGGTGTGGCGGCCGGGGCTTTGGAAGCCTGTGTGGTCCTCTTGCTGTCTCTCTCTCTCCCTCTTTCTCCGTCTCCCTTACTTGTGGTTTCCGGCTCTTGATGTCTGGGCTGCGGGGGGTGTGTCTGTGTCTGGGGGGGCGGGCGTGAGGGGGTGTGTGTGTGTGTGTGTGTGTGTGTGTGTGTGTGTGTGCGTGTGTGTGTGCGGTGCGCCCGCGCCTGCGGGAGACCGCGACGTTGCCTGCCAGGATGCGTCTGGGGGTGGGGCTGGGGCCCCGGCCCCGCCCAGAATTGCCTGAGGCCCGCCAAGGGAGCCCCAGACAGAGACCCCCGCGCCCGCGCCCCCGCCCCCGCCGTTCCTCTGGTTTCCTGGACGCCGAAAGCCGAGGGGCTCGCGGGCCGCGCGGAGGCAACCCAGGTGTGCAGCGGGAGTCGGGGCCCCGGCCACCCAACCTGAGAGGGGCTGGAAGGCAGGCGGCGGCTCTGAGCGCGGTGGGGTGCCAGGGGCCAGCGGCAGGTGCGGCTTGCGGTGCGGCTGGGGCCGGGGGCTAAAGGAGAGGGCAGGCAGGGAAAAAAAGAAACCACAAAAAGCCTACAGCACCCGGTATTCCCAGGCGGTCTCCCATCCAAGTACTAACCGGGCCCGACCCTGCTTAGCTTCCGAGATCAGACGAGATCGGGCGCGTTCAGGGTGGTATGGCCGTAGACGGAGGCGGCGGCCGCCAGGCGCCCTAAGAGCCCTGCGCTGCGCCTGCCTTTCGCTCTGACCCGCCGGTCGGGCCAGCCGGCGGCCGCAGCTCTCCAGCTCTCCACGGAGCGCGCGCTGCACTTGAGCTGCACCACCCGCGACCGGACTCCCGGCGGCCCGGTGGCCGGCCCACGCCGCCCCGCCCCCCGCCCCCCGTCACCCCCGGCCAACGCTCGGCCGGCCCGGCCCAGCCCGGCCCGGGGGACCACAGGGCTTCCGGGACCGGGAGCAGCCGGGCCGGGTGTGCCTGCCGGGGGGTGTAGGGGGGAGGGTGGAGTGAGGGGCGCGGAGGTCTTGGCGCTCTCCCACCCTGGGACCCTCCAGGCACCACCCGGCTCGGGGGCCGCCGCCCCTCCCCCACCCCCTCGCCCACCTCCCCAAGGCGTTCGCTGCCCAGGGCCTCGGGGCCCGCTGGGGCCCGCGGTCCTCTGAGCCTCCTGCGGGCCTAGGCGCAGCCCAGCCGTGGCCCTGAGCGCCCATCCTGCCCGGCACCTGCGCGGTGCCCAAACCCACCTGCAGCCACCAGCGCCGGCGACCAGAGCTCGTCAGCCCCGCCCCTTCGCCCTACCGAGGCCCCCCCCTCCCCTTGCCCCCACGCCGCCCTCCAAGCACAGGACCTTGCTGAGGGTGCAGACGAGCGACATGCAGCCACACGGACAGGCACACAGACACACTCGCAGGCACCCACGCCAAGCGAGACAGCCGGCCGGCGCAAGCTCGTCAGCCAGGGCCACAGCCACAGCACCCACCCGTGAGAGGCCGGGGCCAGAGGAAGGGACGGCAGGCCGGGGGTCAGGAGAGACAGAGACGGACAGAGATGAAGGTTCAGAGACAGGCTCCCAAGACGGCGAGAGGGCAGATGCAGATGCAGATGCAGATGCAGATGCAGACAGACAGACAGACAGACACGAGCGCGCAGGCACACCCAGGGAGCGAGAGCCAGAGAGAGGGAGACACAGAGCGACCGACAGAGAGACGGAAAGCGGGAGACGGACAGGGGACAGGGGATGGCATCCCATCCGAGACGGACACTCTGGCACAGACCGTCACACACCGCAGAGAGCGGCCCGTGCGCAAGGGAGGGGGCGTCAGCCTTGGGCCGGGCGAGCCCCGGCTGGACGCGGTGCCCTGGGGCTGGCAATCACCCGTGGGGACCCCAAGACTTCCTCGCAGCCGAGGTCTCAAAGGTCCCCTTCGGCTTGGCTCCCTGAGGCGAGACCCAGCCCCCGCCCCCAGGCCAGAGGGTGAGTGTGGGAGAGAGTGTGCGTGTGAGTGTGTCGGTGGGCGACGGTGGGGTCGGGTCGACTGGGGGGGCCGGGTGGATACCCACAGCGGAGGGGGGCGGGTGTGGCGGCCGGGGCTTTGGAAGCCTGTGTGGTCCTCTTGCTGTCTCTCTCTCTCCCTCTTTCTCCGTCTCCCTTACTTGTGGTTTCCGGCTCTTGACCTGTCTGGGCTGCGGGGGGTGTGTCTGTGTCTGGGGGGGCGGGCGTGAGGGGGTGTGTGTGTGTGTGTGTGTGTGTGTGTGTGTGTGTGTGCGTGTGTGTGTGCGGTGCGCCCGCGCCTGCGGGAGACCGCGACGTTGCCTGCCAGGATGCGTCTGGGGGTGGGGCTGGGGCCCCGGCCCCGCCCAGAATTGCCTGAGGCCCGCCAAGGGAGCCCCAGACAGAGACCCCCGCGCCCGCGCCCCCGCCCCCGCCGTTCCTCTGGTTTCCTGGACGCCGAAAGCCGAGGGGCTCGCGGGCCGCGCGGAGGCAACCCAGGTGTGCAGCGGGAGTCGGGGCCCCGGCCACCCAACCTGAGAGGGGCTGGAAGGCAGGCGGCGGCTCTGAGCGCGGTGGGGTGCCAGGGGCCAGCGGCAGGTGCGGCTTGCGGTGCGGCTGGGGCCGGGGGCTAAAGGAGAGGGCAGGCAGGGAAAAAAAGAAACAACAAAAAGCCTACAGCACCCGGTATTCCCAGGCGGTCTCCCATCCAAGTACTAACCGGGCCCGACCCTGCTTAGCTTCCGAGATCAGACGAGATCGGGCGCGTTCAGGGTGGTATGGCCGTAGACGGAGGCGGCGGCCGCCAGGCGCCCTAAGAGCCCTGCGCTGCGCCTGCCTTTCGCTCTGACCCGCCGGTCGGGCCAGCCGGCGGCCGCAGCTCTCCAGCTCTCCACGGAGCGCGCGCTGCACTTGAGCTGCACCACCCGCGACCGGACTCCCGGCGGCCCGGTGGCCGGCCCACGCCGCCCCGCCCCCCGCCCCCCGTCACCCCCGGCCAACGCTCGGCCGGCCCGGCCCAGCCCGGCCCGGGGGACCACAGGGCTTCCGGGACCGGGAGCAGCCGGGCCGGGTGTGCCTGCCGGGGGGTGTAGGGGGGAGGGTGGAGTGAGGGGCGCGGAGGTCTTGGCGCTCTCCCACCCTGGGACCCTCCAGGCACCACCCGGCTCGGGGGCCGCCGCCCCTCCCCCACCCCCTCGCCCACCTCCCCAAGGCGTTCGCTGCCCAGGGCCTCGGGGCCCGCTGGGGCCCGCGGTCCTCTGAGCCTCCTGCGGGCCTAGGCGCAGCCCAGCCGTGGCCCTGAGCGCCCATCCTGCCCGGCACCTGCGCGGTGCCCAAACCCACCTGCAGCCACCAGCGCCGGCGACCAGAGCTCGTCAGCCCCGCCCTTTCGCCCTACCGAGGCCCCCCCCTCCCCTTGCCCCCACGCCGCCCTCCAAGCACAGGACCTTGCTGAGGGTGCAGACGAGCGACATGCAGCCACACGGACAGGCACACAGACACACTCGCAGGCACCCACGCCAAGCGAGACAGCCGGCCGGCGCAAGCTCGTCAGCCAGGGCCACAGCCACAGCACCCACCCGTGAGAGGCCGGGGCCAGAGGAAGGGACGGCAGGCCGGGGGTCAGGAGAGACAGAGACGGACAGAGATGAAGGTTCAGAGACAGGCTCCCAAGACGGCGAGAGGGCAGATGCAGATGCAGATGCAGATGCAGATGCAGACAGACAGACAGACAGACACGAGCGCGCAGGCACACCCAGGGAGCGAGAGCCAGAGAGAGGGAGACACAGAGCGACCGACAGAGAGACGGAAAGCGGGAGACGGACAGGGGACAGGGGATGGCATCCCATCCGAGACGGACACTCTGGCACAGACCGTCACACACCGCAGAGAGCGGCCCGTGCGCAAGGGAGGGGGCGTCAGCCTTGGGCCGGGCGGCCCCGGCTGGACGCGGTGCCCTGGGGCTGGCAATCACCCGTGGGGACCCCAAGACTTCCTCGCAGCCGAGGTCTCAAAGGTCCCCTTCGGCTTGGCTCCCTGAGGCGAGACCCAGCCCCCGCCCCCAGGCCAGAGGGTGAGTGTGGGAGAGAGTGTGCGTGTGAGTGTGTCGGTGGGCGACGGTGGGGTCGGGTCGACTGGGGGGGCCGGGTGGATACCCACAGCGGAGGGGGGGCGGGTGTGGCGGCCGGGGCTTTGGAAGCCTGTGTGGTCCTCTTGCTGTCTCTCTCTCTCCCTCTTTCTCCGTCTCCCTTACTTGTGGTTTCCGGCTCTTGACCTGTCTGGGCTGCGGGGGGTGTGTCTGTGTCTGGGGGGGCGGGCGTGAGGGGGTGTGTGTGTGTGTGTGTGTGTGTGTGTGTGTGTGCGTGTGTGTGTGCGGTGCGCCCGCGCCTGCGGGAGACCGCGACGTTGCCTGCCAGGATGCGTCTGGGGGTGGGGCTGGGGCCCCGGCCCCGCCCAGAATTGCCTGAGGCCCGCCAAGGGAGCCCCAGACAGAGACCCCCGCGCCCGCGCCCCCGCCCCCGCCGTTCCTCTGGTTTCCTGGACGCCGAAAGCCGAGGGGCTCGCGGGCCGCGCGGAGGCAACCCAGGTGTGCAGCGGGAGTCGGGGCCCCGGCCACCCAACCTGAGAGGGGCTGGAAGGCAGGCGGCGGCTCTGAGCGCGGTGGGGTGCCAGGGGCCAGCGGCAGGTGCGGCTTGCGGTGCGGCTGGGGCCGGGGGCTAAAGGAGAGGGCAGGCAGGGAAAAAAAGAAACAACAAAAAGCCTACAGCACCCGGTATTCCCAGGCGGTCTCCCATCCAAGTACTAACCGGGCCCGACCCTGCTTAGCTTCCGAGATCAGACGAGATCGGGCGCGTTCAGGGTGGTATGGCCGTAGACGGAGGCGGCGGCCGCCAGGCGCCCTAAGAGCCCTGCGCTGCGCCTGCCTTTCGCTCTGACCCGCCGGTCGGGCCAGCCGGCGGCCGCAGCTCTCCAGCTCTCCACGGAGCGCGCGCTGCACTTGAGCTGCACCACCCGCGACCGGACTCCCGGCGGCCCGGTGGCCGGCCCACGCCGCCCCGCCCCCCGCCCCCCGTCACCCCCGGCCAACGCTCGGCCGGCCCGGCCCAGCCCGGCCCGGGGGACCACAGGGCTTCCGGGACCGGGAGCAGCCGGGCCGGGTGTGCCTGCCGGGGGGTGTAGGGGGGAGGGTGGAGTGAGGGGCGCGGAGGTCTTGGCGCTCTCCCACCCTGGGACCCTCCAGGCACCACCCGGCTCGGGGGCCGCCGCCCCTCCCCCACCCCCTCGCCCACCTCCCCAAGGCGTTCGCTGCCCAGGGCCTCGGGGCCCGCTGGGGCCCGCGGTCCTCTGAGCCTCCTGCGGGCCTAGGCGCAGCCCAGCCGTGGCCCTGAGCGCCCATCCTGCCCGGCACCTGCGCGGTGCCCAAACCCACCTGCAGCCACCAGCGCCGGCGACCAGAGCTCGTCAGCCCCGCCCCTTCGCCCTACCGAGGCCCCCCCCTCCCCTTGCCCCCACGCCGCCCTCCAAGCACAGGACCTTGCTGAGGGTGCAGACGAGCGACATGCAGCCACACGGACAGGCACACAGACACACTCGCAGGCACCCACGCCAAGCGAGACAGCCGGCCGGCGCAAGCTCGTCAGCCAGGGCCACAGCCACAGCACCCACCCGTGAGAGGCCGGGGCCAGAGGAAGGGACGGCAGGCCGGGGGTCAGGAGAGACAGAGACGGACAGAGATGAAGGTTCAGAGACAGGCTCCCAAGACGGCGAGAGGGCAGATGCAGATGCAGATGCAGATGCAGATGCAGACAGACAGACAGACAGACACGAGCGCGCAGGCACACCCAGGGAGCGAGAGCCAGAGAGAGGGAGACACAGAGCGACCGACAGAGAGACGGAAAGCGGGAGACGGACAGGGGACAGGGGATGGCATCCCATCCGAGACGGACACTCTGGCACAGACCGTCACACACCGCAGAGAGCGGCCCGTGCGCAAGGGAGGGGGCGTCAGCCTTGGGCCGGGCGAGCCCCGGCTGGACGCGGTGCCCTGGGGCTGGCAATCACCCGTGGGGACCCCAAGACTTCCTCGCAGCCGAGGTCTCAAAGGTCCCCTTCGGCTTGGCTCCCTGAGGCGAGACCCAGCCCCCGCCCCCAGGCCAGAGGGTGAGTGTGGGAGAGAGTGTGCGTGTGAGTGTGTCGGTGGGCGACGGTGGGGTCGGGTCGACTGGGGGGGGCCGGGTGGATACCCACAGCGGAGGGGGGCGGGTGTGGCGGCCGGGGCTTTGGAAGCCTGTGTGGTCCTCTTGCTGTCTCTCTCTCTCCCTCTTTCTCCGTCTCCCTTACTTGTGGTTTCCGGCTCTTGACCTGTCTGGGCTGCGGGGGGTGTGTCTGTGTCTGGGGGGGCGGGCGTGAGGGTGTGTGTGTGTGTGTGTGTGTGTGTGTGTGTGTGTGTGTGCGTGTGTGTGTGCGGTGCGCCCGCGCCTGCGGGAGACCGCGACGTTGCCTGCAGGATGCGTCTGGGGGTGGGGCTGGGGCCCCGGCCCCGCCCAGAATTGCCTGAGGCCCGCCAAGGGAGCCCCAGACAGAGACCCCCGCGCCCGCGCCCCCGCCCCCGCCGTTCCTCTGGTTTCCTGGACGCCGAAAGCCGAGGGGCTCGCGGGCCGCGCGGAGGCAACCCAGGTGTGCAGCGGGAGTCGGGGCCCCGGCCACCCAACCTGAGAGGGGCTGGAAGGCAGGCGGCGGCTCTGAGCGCGGTGGGGTGCCAGGGGCCAGCGGCAGGTGCGGCTTGCGGTGCGGCTGGGGCCGGGGGCTAAAGGAGAGGGCAGGCAGGGAAAAAAAGAAACCACAAAAAGCCTACAGCACCCGGTATTCCCAGGCGGTCTCCCATCCAAGTACTAACCGGGCCCGACCCTGCTTAGCTTCCGAGATCAGACGAGATCGGGCGCGTTCAGGGTGGTATGGCCGTAGACGGAGGCGGCGGCCGCCAGGCGCCCTAAGAGCCCTGCGCTGCGCCTGCCTTTCGCTCTGACCCGCCGGTCGGGCCAGCCGGCGGCCGCAGCTCTCCAGCTCTCCACGGAGCGCGCGCTGCACTTGAGCTGCACCACCCGCGACCGGACTCCCGGCGGCCCGGTGGCCGGCCCACGCCGCCCCGCCCCCCGCCCCCCGTCACCCCCGGCCAACGCTCGGCCGGCCCGGCCCAGCCCGGCCCGGGGGACCACAGGGCTTCCGGGACCGGGAGCAGCCGGGCCGGGTGTGCCTGCCGGGGGGTGTAGGGGGGAGGGTGGAGTGAGGGGCGCGGAGGTCTTGGCGCTCTCCCACCCTGGGACCCTCCAGGCACCACCCGGCTCGGGGGCCGCCGCCCCTCCCCCACCCCCTCGCCCACCTCCCCAAGGCGTTCGCTGCCCAGGGCCTCGGGGCCCGCTGGGGCCCGCGGTCCTCTGAGCCTCCTGCGGGCCTAGGCGCAGCCCAGCCGTGGCCCTGAGCGCCCATCCTGCCCGGCACCTGCGCGGTGCCCAAACCCACCTGCAGCCACCAGCGCCGGCGACCAGAGCTCGTCAGCCCCGCCCCTTCGCCCTACCGAGGCCCCCCCCTCCCCTTGCCCCCACGCCGCCCTCCAAGCACAGGACCTTGCTGAGGGTGCAGACGAGCGACATGCAGCCACACGGACAGGCACACAGACACACTCGCAGGCACCCACGCCAAGCGAGACAGCCGGCCGGCGCAAGCTCGTCAGCCAGGGCCACAGCCACAGCACCCACCCGTGAGAGGCCGGGGCCAGAGGAAGGGACGGCAGGCCGGGGGTCAGGAGAGACAGAGACGGACAGAGATGAAGGTTCAGAGACAGGCTCCCAAGACGGCGAGAGGGCAGATGCAGATGCAGATGCAGATGCAGATGCAGACAGACAGACAGACAGACACGAGCGCGCAGGCACACCCAGGGAGCGAGAGCCAGAGAGAGGGAGACACAGAGCGACCGACAGAGAGACGGAAAGCGGGAGACGGACAGGGGACAGGGGATGGCATCCCATCCGAGACGGACACTCTGGCACAGACCGTCACACACCGCAGAGAGCGGCCCGTGCGCAAGGGAGGGGGCGTCAGCCTTGGGCCGGGCGAGCCCCGGCTGGACGCGGTGCCCTGGGGCTGGCAATCACCCGTGGGGACCCCAAGACTTCCTCGCAGCCGAGGTCTCAAAGGTCCCCTTCGGCTTGGCTCCCTGAGGCGAGACCCAGCCCCCGCCCCCAGGCCAGAGGGTGAGTGTGGGAGAGAGTGTGCGTGTGAGTGTGTCGGTGGGCGACGGTGGGGTCGGGTCGACTGGGGGGGCCGGGTGGATACCCACAGCGGAGGGGGGCGGGTGTGGCGGCCGGGGCTTTGGAAGCCTGTGTGGTCCTCTTGCTGTCTCTCTCTCTCCCTCTTTCTCCGTCTCCCTTACTTGTGGTTTCCGGCTCTTGACCTGTCTGGGCTGCGGGGGGTGTGTCTGTGTCTGGGGGGGCGGGCGTGAGGGGGTGTGTGTGTGTGTGTGTGTGTGTGTGTGTGTGTGTGCGTGTGTGTGTGCGGTGCGCCCGCGCCTGCGGGAGACCGCGACGTTGCCTGCCAGGATGCGTCTGGGGGTGGGGCTGGGGCCCCGGCCCCGCCCAGAATTGCCTGAGGCCCGCCAAGGGAGCCCCAGACAGAGACCCCCGCGCCCGCGCCCCCGCCCCCGCCGTTCCTCTGGTTTCCTGGACGCCGAAAGCCGAGGGGCTCGCGGGCCGCGCGGAGGCAACCCAGGTGTGCAGCGGGAGTCGGGGCCCCGGCCACCCAACCTGAGAGGGGCTGGAAGGCAGGCGGCGGCTCTGAGCGCGGTGGGGTGCCAGGGGCCAGCGGCAGGTGCGGCTTGCGGTGCGGCTGGGGCCGGGGGCTAAAGGAGAGGGCAGGCAGGGAAAAAAAGAAACCACAAAAAGCCTACAGCACCCGGTATTCCCAGGCGGTCTCCCATCCAAGTACTAACCGGGCCCGACCCTGCTTAGCTTCCGAGATCAGACGAGATCGGGCGCGTTCAGGGTGGTATGGCCGTAGACGGAGGCGGCGGCCGCCAGGCGCCCTAAGAGCCCTGCGCTGCGCCTGCCTTTCGCTCTGACCCGCCGGTCGGGCCAGCCGGCGGCCGCAGCTCTCCAGCTCTCCACGGAGCGCGCGCTGCACTTGAGCTGCACCACCCGCGACCGGACTCCCGGCGGCCCGGTGGCCGGCCCACGCCGCCCCGCCCCCCGCCCCCCGTCACCCCCGGCCAACGCTCGGCCGGCCCGGCCCAGCCCGGCCCGGGGGACCACAGGGCTTCCGGGACCGGGAGCAGCCGGGCCGGGTGTGCCTGCCGGGGGGTGTAGGGGGGAGGGTGGAGTGAGGGGCGCGGAGGTCTTGGCGCTCTCCCACCCTGGGACCCTCCAGGCACCACCCGGCTCGGGGGCCGCCGCCCCTCCCCCACCCCCTCGCCCACCTCCCCAAGGCGTTCGCTGCCCAGGGCCTCGGGGCCCGCTGGGGCCCGCGGTCCTCTGAGCCTCCTGCGGGCCTAGGCGCAGCCCAGCCGTGGCCCTGAGCGCCCATCCTGCCCGGCACCTGCGCGGTGCCCAAACCCACCTGCAGCCACCAGCGCCGGCGACCAGAGCTCGTCAGCCCCGCCCCTTCGCCCTACCGAGGCCCCCCCCTCCCCTTGCCCCCACGCCGCCCTCCAAGCACAGGACCTTGCTGAGGGTGCAGACGAGCGACATGCAGCCACACGGACAGGCACACAGACACACTCGCAGGCACCCACGCCAAGCGAGACAGCCGGCCGGCGCAAGCTCGTCAGCCAGGGCCACAGCCACAGCACCCACCCGTGAGAGGCCGGGGCCAGAGGAAGGGACGGCAGGCCGGGGGTCAGGAGAGACAGAGACGGACAGAGATGAAGGTTCAGAGACAGGCTCCCAAGACGGCGAGAGGGCAGATGCAGATGCAGATGCAGATGCAGATGCAGACAGACAGACAGACAGACACGAGCGCGCAGGCACACCCAGGGAGCGAGAGCCAGAGAGAGGGAGACACAGAGCGACCGACAGAGAGACGGAAAGCGGGAGACGGACAGGGGACAGGGGATGGCATCCCATCCGAGACGGACACTCTGGCACAGACCGTCACACACCGCAGAGAGCGGCCCGTGCGCAAGGGAGGGGGCGTCAGCCTTGGGCCGGGCGAGCCCCGGCTGGACGCGGTGCCCTGGGGCTGGCAATCACCCGTGGGGACCCCAAGACTTCCTCGCAGCCGAGGTCTCAAAGGTCCCCTTCGGCTTGGCTCCCTGAGGCGAGACCCAGCCCCCGCCCCCAGGCCAGAGGGTGAGTGTGGGAGAGAGTGTGCGTGTGAGTGTGTCGGTGGGCGACGGTGGGGTCGGGTCGACTGGGGGGGGCCGGGTGGATACCCACAGCGGAGGGGGGCGGGTGTGGCGGCCGGGGCTTTGGAAGCCTGTGTGGTCCTCTTGCTGTCTCTCTCTCTCCCTCTTTCTCCGTCTCCCTTACTTGTGGTTTCCGGCTCTTGACCTGTCTGGGCTGCGGGGGGTGTGTCTGTGTCTGGGGGGGCGGGCGTGAGGGTGTGTGTGTGTGTGTGTGTGTGTGTGTGCGTGTGTGTGTGCGGTGCGCCCGCGCCTGCGGGAGACCGCGACGTTGCCTGCCAGGATGCGTCTGGGGGTGGGGCTGGGGCCCCGGCCCCGCCCAGAATTGCCTGAGGCCCGCCAAGGGAGCCCCAGACAGAGACCCCCGCGCCCGCGCCCCCGCCCCCGCCGTTCCTCTGGTTTCCTGGACGCCGAAAGCCGAGGGGCTCGCGGGCCGCGCGGAGGCAACCCAGGTGTGCAGCGGGAGTCGGGGCCCCGGCCACCCAACCTGAGAGGGGCTGGAAGGCAGGCGGCGGCTCTGAGCGCGGTGGGGTGCCAGGGGCCAGCGGCAGGTGCGGCTTGCGGTGCGGCTGGGGCCGGGGGCTAAAGGAGAGGGCAGGCAGGGAAAAAAAGAAACAACAAAAAGCCTACAGCACCCGGTATTCCCAGGCGGTCTCCCATCCAAGTACTAACCGGGCCCGACCCTGCTTAGCTTCCGAGATCAGACGAGATCGGGCGCGTTCAGGGTGGTATGGCCGTAGACGGAGGCGGCGGCCGCCAGGCGCCCTAAGAGCCCTGCGCTGCGCCTGCCTTTCGCTCTGACCCGCCGGTCGGGCCAGCCGGCGGCCGCAGCTCTCCAGCTCTCCACGGAGCGCGCGCTGCACTTGAGCTGCACCACCCGCGACCGGACTCCCGGCGGCCCGGTGGCCGGCCCCCGCCCCCCGTCACCCCCGGCCAACGCTCGGCCGGCCCGGCCCAGCCCGGCCCGGGGGACCACAGGGCTTCCGGGACCGGGAGCAGCCGGGCCGGGTGTGCCTGCCGGGGGGTGTAGGGGGGAGGGTGGAGTGAGGGGCGCGGAGGTCTTGGCGCTCTCCCACCCTGGGACCCTCCAGGCACCACCCGGCTCGGGGGCCGCCGCCCCTCCCCCACCCCCTCGCCCACCTCCCCAAGGCGTTCGCTGCCCAGGGCCTCGGGGCCCGCTGGGGCCCGCGGTCCTCTGAGCCTCCTGCGGGCCTAGGCGCAGCCCAGCCGTGGCCCTGAGCGCCCATCCTGCCCGGCACCTGCGCGGTGCCCAAACCCACCTGCAGCCACCAGCGCCGGCGACCAGAGCTCGTCAGCCCCGCCCCTTCGCCCTACCGAGGCCCCCCCCTCCCCTTGCCCCCACGCCGCCCTCCAAGCACAGGACCTTGCTGAGGGTGCAGACGAGCGACATGCAGCCACACGGACAGGCACACAGACACACTCGCAGGCACCCACGCCAAGCGAGACAGCCGGCCGGCGCAAGCTCGTCAGCCAGGGCCACAGCCACAGCACCCACCCGTGAGAGGCCGGGGCCAGAGGAAGGGACGGCAGGCCGGGGGTCAGGAGAGACAGAGACGGACAGAGATGAAGGTTCAGAGACAGGCTCCCAAGACGGCGAGAGGGCAGATGCAGATGCAGATGCAGATGCAGATGCAGACAGACAGACAGACAGACACGAGCGCGCAGGCACACCCAGGGAGCGAGAGCCAGAGAGAGGGAGACACAGAGCGACCGACAGAGAGACGGAAAGCGGGAGACGGACAGGGGACAGGGGATGGCATCCCATCCGAGACGGACACTCTGGCACAGACCGTCACACACCGCAGAGAGCGGCCCGTGCGCAAGGGAGGGGGCGTCAGCCTTGGGCCGGGCGAGCCCCGGCTGGACGCGGTGCCCTGGGGCTGGCAATCACCCGTGGGGACCCCAAGACTTCCTCGCAGCCGAGGTCTCAAAGGTCCCCTTCGGCTTGGCTCCCTGAGGCGAGACCCAGCCCCCGCCCCCAGGCCAGAGGGTGAGTGTGGGAGAGAGTGTGCGTGTGAGTGTGTCGGTGGGCGACGGTGGGGTCGGGTCGACTGGGGGGGCCGGGTGGATACCCACAGCGGAGGGGGGCGGGTGTGGCGGCCGGGGCTTTGGAAGCCTGTGTGGTCCTCTTGCTGTCTCTCTCTCTCCCTCTTTCTCCGTCTCCCTTACTTGTGGTTTCCGGCTCTTGACCTGTCTGGGCTGCGGGGGGTGTGTCTGTGTCTGGGGGGGCGGGCGTGAGGGTGTGTGTGTGTGTGTGTGTGTGTGTGTGCGTGTGTGTGTGCGGTGCGCCCGCGCCTGCGGGAGACCGCGACGTTGCCTGCCAGGATGCGTCTGGGGGTGGGGCTGGGGCCCCGGCCCCGCCCAGAATTGCCTGAGGCCCGCCAAGGGAGCCCCAGACAGAGACCCCCGCGCCCGCGCCCCCGCCCCCGCCGTTCCTCTGGTTTCCTGGACGCCGAAAGCCGAGGGGCTCGCGGGCCGCGCGGAGGCAACCCAGGTGTGCAGCGGGAGTCGGGGCCCCGGCCACCCAACCTGAGAGGGGCTGGAAGGCAGGCGGCGGCTCTGAGCGCGGTGGGGTGCCAGGGGCCAGCGGCAGGTGCGGCTTGCGGTGCGGCTGGGGCCGGGGGCTAAAGGAGAGGGCAGGCAGGGAAAAAAAGAAACAACAAAAAGCCTACAGCACCCGGTATTCCCAGGCGGTCTCCCATCCAAGTACTAACCGGGCCCGACCCTGCTTAGCTTCCGAGATCAGACGAGATCGGGCGCGTTCAGGGTGGTATGGCCGTAGACGGAGGCGGCGGCCGCCAGGCGCCCTAAGAGCCCTGCGCTGCGCCTGCCTTTCGCTCTGACCCGCCGGTCGGGCCAGCCGGCGGCCGCAGCTCTCCAGCTCTCCACGGAGCGCGCGCTGCACTTGAGCTGCACCACCCGCGACCGGACTCCCGGCGGCCCGGTGGCCGGCCCACGCCGCCCCGCCCCCCGCCCCCCGTCACCCCCGGCCAACGCTCGGCCGGCCCGGCCCAGCCCGGCCCGGGGGACCACAGGGCTTCCGGGACCGGGAGCAGCCGGGCCGGGTGTGCCTGCCGGGGGGTGTAGGGGGGAGGGTGGAGTGAGGGGCACGGAGGTCTTGGCGCTCTCCCACCCTGGGACCCTCCAGGCACCACCCCGCTCGGGGGCCGCCGCCCCTCCCCCACCCCCTCGCCCACCTCCCCAAGGCGTTCGCTGCCCAGGGCCTCGGGGCCCGCTGGGGCCCGCGGTCCTCTGAGCCTCCTGCGGGCCTAGGCGCAGCCCAGCCGTGGCCCTGAGCGCCCATCCTGCCCGGCACCTGCGCGGTGCCCAAACCCACCTGCAGCCACCAGCGCCGGCGACCAGAGCTCGTCAGCCCCGCCCCTTCGCCCTACCGAGGCCCCCCCCTCCCCTTGCCCCCACGCCGCCCTCCAAGCACAGGACCTTGCTGAGGGTGCAGACGAGCGACATGCAGCCACACGGACAGGCACACAGACACACTCGCAGGCACCCACGCCAAGCGAGACAGCCGGCCGGCGCAAGCTCGTCAGCCAGGGCCACAGCCACAGCACCCACCCGTGAGAGGCCGGGGCCAGAGGAAGGGACGGCAGGCCGGGGGTCAGGAGAGACAGAGACGGACAGAGATGAAGGTTCAGAGACAGGCTCCCAAGACGGCGAGAGGGCAGATGCAGATGCAGATGCAGATGCAGATGCAGACAGACAGACAGACAGACACGAGCGCGCAGGCACACCCAGGGAGCGAGAGCCAGAGAGAGGGAGACACAGAGCGACCGACAGAGAGACGGAAAGCGGGAGACGGACAGGGGACAGGGGATGGCATCCCATCCGAGACGGACACTCTGGCACAGACCGTCACACACCGCAGAGAGCGGCCCGTGCGCAAGGGAGGGGGCGTCAGCCTTGGGCCGGGCGAGCCCCGGCTGGACGCGGTGCCCTGGGGCTGGCAATCACCCGTGGGGACCCCAAGACTTCCTCGCAGCCGAGGTCTCAAAGGTCCCCTTCGGCTTGGCTCCCTGAGGCGAGACCCAGCCCCCGCCCCCAGGCCAGAGGGTGAGTGTGGGAGAGAGTGTGCGTGTGAGTGTGTCGGTGGGCGACGGTGGGGTCGGGTCGACTGGGGGGGCCGGGTGGATACCCACAGCGGAGGGGGGCGGGTGTGGCGGCCGGGGCTTTGGAAGCCTGTGTGGTCCTCTTGCTGTCTCTCTCTCTCCCTCTTTCTCCGTCTCCCTTACTTGTGGTTTCCGGCTCTTGACCTGTCTGGGCTGCGGGGGGTGTGTCTGTGTCTGGGGGGGCGGGCGTGAGGGGGTGTGTGTGTGTGTGTGTGTGTGTGTGTGTGTGTGTGTGCGTGTGTGTGTGCGGTGCGCCCGCGCCTGCGGGAGACCGCGACGTTGCCTGCCAGGATGCGTCTGGGGGTGGGGCTGGGGCCCCGGCCCCGCCCAGAATTGCCTGAGGCCCGCCAAGGGAGCCCCAGACAGAGACCCCCGCGCCCGCGCCCCCGCCCCCGCCGTTCCTCTGGTTTCCTGGACGCCGAAAGCCGAGGGGCTCGCGGGCCCCGTGGAGGCAACCCAGGTGTGCAGCGGGAGTCGGGGCCCCGGCCACCCAACCTGAGAGGGGCTGGAAGGCAGGCGGCGGCTCTGAGCGCGGTGGGGTGCCAGGGGCCAGCGGCAGGTGCGGCTTGCGGTGCGGCTGGGGCCGGGGGCTAAAGGAGAGGGCAGGCAGGGAAAAAAAGAAACAACAAAAAGCCTACAGCACCCGGTATTCCCAGGCGGTCTCCCATCCAAGTACTAACCGGGCCCGACCCTGCTTAGCTTCCGAGATCAGACGAGATCGGGCGCGTTCAGGGTGGTATGGCCGTAGACGGAGGCGGCGGCCGCCAGGCGCCCTAAGAGCCCTGCGCTGCGCCTGCCTTTCGCTCTGACCCGCCGGTCGGGCCAGCCGGCGGCCGCAGCTCTCCAGCTCTCCACGGAGCGCGCGCTGCACTTGAGCTGCACCACCCGCGACCGGACTCCCGGCGGCCCGGTGGCCGGCCCACGCCGCCCCGCCCCCCGCCCCCCGTCACCCCCGGCCAACGCTCGGCCGGCCCGGCCCAGCCCGGCCCGGGGGACCACAGGGCTTCCGGGACCGGGAGCAGCCGGGCCGGGTGTGCCTGCCAGGGGGTGTAGGGGGGAGGGTGGAGTGAGGGGCGCGGAGGTCTTGGCGCTCTCCCACCCTGGGACCCTCCAGGCACCACCCGGCTCGGGGGCCGCCGCCCCTCCCCCACCCCCTCGCCCACCTCCCCAAGGCGTTCGCTGCCCAGGGCCTCGGGGCCCGCTGGGGCCCGCGGTCCTCTGAGCCTCCTGCGGGCCTAGGCGCAGCCCAGCCGTGGCCCTGAGCGCCCATCCTGCCCGGCACCTGCGCGGTGCCCAAACCCACCTGCAGCCACCAGCGCCGGCGACCAGAGCTCGTCAGCCCCGCCCCTTCGCCCTACCGAGGCCCCCCCCTCCCCTTGCCCCCACGCCGCCCTCCAAGCACAGGACCTTGCTGAGGGTGCAGACGAGCGACATGCAGCCACACGGACAGGCACACAGACACACTCGCAGGCACCCACGCCAAGCGAGACAGCCGGCCGGCGCAAGCTCGTCAGCCAGGGCCACAGCCACAGCACCCACCCGTGAGAGGCCGGGGCCAGAGGAAGGGACGGCAGGCCGGGGGTCAGGAGAGACAGAGACGGACAGAGATGAAGGTTCAGAGACAGGCTCCCAAGACGGCGAGAGGGCAGATGCAGATGCAGATGCAGATGCAGATGCAGACAGACAGACAGACAGACACGAGCGCGCAGGCACACCCAGGGAGCGAGAGCCAGAGAGAGGGAGACACAGAGCGACCGACAGAGAGACGGAAAGCGGGAGACGGACAGGGGACAGGGGATGGCATCCCATCCGAGACGGACACTCTGGCACAGACCGTCACACACCGCAGAGAGCGGCCCGTGCGCAAGGGAGGGGGCGTCAGCCTTGGGCCGGGCGAGCCCCGGCTGGACGCGGTGCCCTGGGGCTGGCAATCACCCGTGGGGACCCCAAGACTTCCTCGCAGCCGAGGTCTCAAAGGTCCCCTTCGGCTTGGCTCCCTGAGGCGAGACCCAGCCCCCGCCCCCAGGCCAGAGGGTGAGTGTGGGAGAGAGTGTGCGTGTGAGTGTGTCGGTGGGCGACGGTGGGGTCGGGTCGACTGGGGGGGGCCGGGTGGATACCCACAGCGGAGGGGGGCGGGTGTGGCGGCCGGGGCTTTGGAAGCCTGTGTGGTCCTCTTGCTGTCTCTCTCTCTCCCTCTTTCTCCGTCTCCCTTACTTGTGGTTTCCGGCTCTTGACCTGTCTGGGCTGCGGGGGGTGTGTCTGTGTCTGGGGGGGCGGGCGTGAGGGTGTGTGTGTGTGTGTGTGTGTGTGTGTGTGTGTGTGCGTGTGTGTGTGCGGTGCGCCCGCGCCTGCGGGAGACCGCGACGTTGCCTGCCAGGATGCGTCTGGGGGTGGGGCTGGGGCCCCGGCCCCGCCCAGAATTGCCTGAGGCCCGCCAAGGGAGCCCCAGACAGAGACCCCCGCGCCCGCGCCCCCGCCCCCGCCGTTCCTCTGGTTTCCTGGACGCCGAAAGCCGAGGGGCTCGCGGGCCGCGCGGAGGCAACCCAGGTGTGCAGCGGGAGTCGGGGCCCCGGCCACCCAACCTGAGAGGGGCTGGAAGGCAGGCGGCGGCTCTGAGCGCGGTGGGGTGCCAGGGGCCAGCGGCAGGTGCGGCTTGCGGTGCGGCTGGGGCCGGGGGCTAAAGGAGAGGGCAGGCAGGGAAAAAAAGAAACCACAAAAAGCCTACAGCACCCGGTATTCCCAGGCGGTCTCCCATCCAAGTACTAACCGGGCCCGACCCTGCTTAGCTTCCGAGATCAGACGAGATCGGGCGCGTTCAGGGTGGTATGGCCGTAGACGGAGGCGGCGGCCGCCAGGCGCCCTAAGAGCCCTGCGCTGCGCCTGCCTTTCGCTCTGACCCGCCGGTCGGGCCAGCCGGCGGCCGCAGCTCTCCAGCTCTCCACGGAGCGCGCGCTGCACTTGAGCTGCACCACCCGCGACCGGACTCCCGGCGGCCCGGTGGCCGGCCCACGCCGCCCCGCCCCCCGCCCCCCGTCACCCCCGGCCAACGCTCGGCCGGCCCGGCCCAGCCCGGCCCGGGGGACCACAGGGCTTCCGGGACCGGGAGCAGCCGGGCCGGGTGTGCCTGCCGGGGGGTGTAGGGGGGAGGGTGGAGTGAGGGGCGCGGAGGTCTTGGCGCTCTCCCACCCTGGGACCCTCCAGGCACCACCCGGCTCGGGGGCCGCCGCCCCTCCCCCACCCCCTCGCCCACCTCCCCAAGGCGTTCGCTGCCCAGGGCCTCGGGGCCCGCTGGGGCCCGCGGTCCTCTGAGCCTCCTGCGGGCCTAGGCGCAGCCCAGCCGTGGCCCTGAGCGCCCATCCTGCCCGGCACCTGCGCGGTGCCCAAACCCACCTGCAGCCACCAGCGCCGGCGACCAGAGCTCGTCAGCCCCGCCCCTTCGCCCTACCGAGGCCCCCCCCTCCCCTTGCCCCCACGCCGCCCTCCAAGCACAGGACCTTGCTGAGGGTGCAGACGAGCGACATGCAGCCACACGGACAGGCACACAGACACACTCGCAGGCACCCACGCCAAGCGAGACAGCCGGCCGGCGCAAGCTCGTCAGCCAGGGCCACAGCCACAGCACCCACCCGTGAGAGGCCGGGGCCAGAGGAAGGGACGGCAGGCCGGGGGTCAGGAGAGACAGAGACGGACAGAGATGAAGGTTCAGAGACAGGCTCCCAAGACGGCGAGAGGGCAGATGCAGATGCAGATGCAGATGCAGATGCAGACAGACAGACAGACAGACACGAGCGCGCAGGCACACCCAGGGAGCGAGAGCCAGAGAGAGGGAGACACAGAGCGACCGACAGAGAGACGGAAAGCGGGAGACGGACAGGGGACAGGGGATGGCATCCCATCCGAGACGGACACTCTGGCACAGACCGTCACACACCGCAGAGAGCGGCCCGTGCGCAAGGGAGGGGGCGTCAGCCTTGGGCCGGGCGAGCCCCGGCTGGACGCGGTGCCCTGGGGCTGGCAATCACCCGTGGGGACCCCAAGACTTCCTCGCAGCCGAGGTCTCAAAGGTCCCCTTCGGCTTGGCTCCCTGAGGCGAGACCCAGCCCCCGCCCCCAGGCCAGAGGGTGAGTGTGGGAGAGAGTGTGCGTGTGAGTGTGTCGGTGGGCGACGGTGGGGTCGGGTCGACTGGGGGGGCCGGGTGGATACCCACAGCGGAGGGGGGCGGGTGTGGCGGCCGGGGCTTTGGAAGCCTGTGTGGTCCTCTTGCTGTCTCTCTCTCTCCCTCTTTCTCCGTCTCCCTTACTTGTGGTTTCCGGCTCTTGACCTGTCTGGGCTGCGGGGGGTGTGTCTGTGTCTGGGGGGGCGGGCGTGAGGGGGTGTGTGTGTGTGTGTGTGTGTGTGTGTGTGTGTGTGTGCGTGTGTGTGTGCGGTGCGCCCGCGCCTGCGGGAGACCGCGACGTTGCCTGCCAGGATGCGTCTGGGGGTGGGGCTGGGGCCCCGGCCCCGCCCAGAATTGCCTGAGGCCCGCCAAGGGAGCCCCAGACAGAGACCCCCGCGCCCGCGCCCCCGCCCCCGCCGTTCCTCTGGTTTCCTGGACGCCGAAAGCCGAGGGGCTCGCGGGCCGCGCGGAGGCAACCCAGGTGTGCAGCGGGAGTCGGGGCCCCGGCCACCCAACCTGAGAGGGGCTGGAAGGCAGGCGGCGGCTCTGAGCGCGGTGGGGTGCCAGGGGCCAGCGGCAGGTGCGGCTTGCGGTGCGGCTGGGGCCGGGGGCTAAAGGAGAGGGCAGGCAGGGAAAAAAAGAAACCACAAAAAGCCTACAGCACCCGGTATTCCCAGGCGGTCTCCCATCCAAGTACTAACCGGGCCCGACCCTGCTTAGCTTCCGAGATCAGACGAGATCGGGCGCGTTCAGGGTGGTATGGCCGTAGACGGAGGCGGCGGCCGCCAGGCGCCCTAAGAGCCCTGCGCTGCGCCTGCCTTTCGCTCTGACCCGCCGGTCGGGCCAGCCGGCGGCCGCAGCTCTCCAGCTCTCCACGGAGCGCGCGCTGCACTTGAGCTGCACCACCCGCGACCGGACTCCCGGCGGCCCGGTGGCCGGCCCACGCCGCCCCGCCCCCCGCCCCCCGTCACCCCCGGCCAACGCTCGGCCGGCCCGGCCCAGCCCGGCCCGGGGGACCACAGGGCTTCCGGGACCGGGAGCAGCCGGGCCGGGTGTGCCTGCCGGGGGGTGTAGGGGGGAGGGTGGAGTGAGGGGCGCGGAGGTCTTGGCGCTCTCCCACCCTGGGACCCTCCAGGCACCACCCGGCTCGGGGGCCGCCGCCCCTCCCCCACCCCCTCGCCCACCTCCCCAAGGCGTTCGCTGCCCAGGGCCTCGGGGCCCGCTGGGGCCCGCGGTCCTCTGAGCCTCCTGCGGGCCTAGGCGCAGCCCAGCCGTGGCCCTGAGCGCCCATCCTGCCCGGCACCTGCGCGGTGCCCAAACCCACCTGCAGCCACCAGCGCCGGCGACCAGAGCTCGTCAGCCCCGCCCCTTCGCCCTACCGAGGCCCCCCCCTCCCCTTGCCCCCACGCCGCCCTCCAAGCACAGGACCTTGCTGAGGGTGCAGACGAGCGACATGCAGCCACACGGACAGGCACACAGACACACTCGCAGGCACCCACGCCAAGCGAGACAGCCGGCCGGCGCAAGCTCGTCAGCCAGGGCCACAGCCACAGCACCCACCCGTGAGAGGCCGGGGCCAGAGGAAGGGACGGCAGGCCGGGGGTCAGGAGAGACAGAGACGGACAGAGATGAAGGTTCAGAGACAGGCTCCCAAGACGGCGAGAGGGCAGATGCAGATGCAGATGCAGATGCAGATGCAGACAGACAGACAGACAGACACGAGCGCGCAGGCACACCCAGGGAGCGAGAGCCAGAGAGAGGGAGACACAGAGCGACCGACAGAGAGACGGAAAGCGGGAGACGGACAGGGGACAGGGGATGGCATCCCATCCGAGACGGACACTCTGGCACAGACCGTCACACACCGCAGAGAGCGGCCCGTGCGCAAGGGAGGGGGCGTCAGCCTTGGGCCGGGCGAGCCCCGGCTGGACGCGGTGCCCTGGGGCTGGCAATCACCCGTGGGGACCCCAAGACTTCCTCGCAGCCGAGGTCTCAAAGGTCCCCTTCGGCTTGGCTCCCTGAGGCGAGACCCAGCCCCCGCCCCCAGGCCAGAGGGTGAGTGTGGGAGAGAGTGTGCGTGTGAGTGTGTCGGTGGGCGACGGTGGGGTCGGGTCGACTGGGGGGGCCGGGTGGATACCCACAGCGGAGGGGGGCGGGTGTGGCGGCCGGGGCTTTGGAAGCCTGTGTGGTCCTCTTGCTGTCTCTCTCTCTCCCTCTTTCTCCGTCTCCCTTACTTGTGGTTTCCGGCTCTTGACCTGTCTGGGCTGCGGGGGGTGTGTCTGTGTCTGGGGGGGCGGGCGTGAGGGGGTGTGTGTGTGTGTGTGTGTGTGTGTGTGTGTGTGTGTGCGTGTGTGTGTGCGGTGCGCCCGCGCCTGCGGGAGACCGCGACGTTGCCTGCCAGGATGCGTCTGGGGGTGGGGCTGGGGCCCCGGCCCCGCCCAGAATTGCCTGAGGCCCGCCAAGGGAGCCCCAGACAGAGACCCCCGCGCCCGCGCCCCCGCCCCCGCCGTTCCTCTGGTTTCCTGGACGCCGAAAGCCGAGGGGCTCGCGGGCCGCGCGGAGGCAACCCAGGTGTGCAGCGGGAGTCGGGGCCCCGGCCACCCAACCTGAGAGGGGCTGGAAGGCAGGCGGCGGCTCTGAGCGCGGTGGGGTGCCAGGGGCCAGCGGCAGGTGCGGCTTGCGGTGCGGCTGGGGCCGGGGGCTAAAGGAGAGGGCAGGCAGGGAAAAAAAGAAACAACAAAAAGCCTACAGCACCCGGTATTCCCAGGCGGTCTCCCATCCAAGTACTAACCGGGCCCGACCCTGCTTAGCTTCCGAGATCAGACGAGATCGGGCGCGTTCAGGGTGGTATGGCCGTAGACGGAGGCGGCGGCCGCCAGGCGCCCTAAGAGCCCTGCGCTGCGCCTGCCTTTCGCTCTGACCCGCCGGTCGGGCCAGCCGGCGGCCGCAGCTCTCCAGCTCTCCACGGAGCGCGCGCTGCACTTGAGCTGCACCACCCGCGACCGGACTCCCGGCGGCCCGGTGGCCGGCCCACGCCGCCCCGCCCCCCGCCCCCCGTCACCCCCGGCCAACGCTCGGCCGGCCCGGCCCAGCCCGGCCCGGGGGACCACAGGGCTTCCGGGACCGGGAGCAGCCGGGCCGGGTGTGCCTGCCGGGGGGTGTAGGGGGGAGGGTGGAGTGAGGGGCGCGGAGGTCTTGGCGCTCTCCCACCCTGGGACCCTCCAGGCACCACCCGGCTCGGGGGCCGCCGCCCCTCCCCCACCCCCTCGCCCACCTCCCCAAGGCGTTCGCTGCCCAGGGCCTCGGGGCCCGCTGGGGCCCGCGGTCCTCTGAGCCTCCTGCGGGCCTAGGCGCAGCCCAGCCGTGGCCCTGAGCGCCCATCCTGCCCGGCACCTGCGCGGTGCCCAAACCCACCTGCAGCCACCAGCGCCGGCGACCAGAGCTCGTCAGCCCCGCCCTTTCGCCCTACCGAGGCCCCCCCCTCCCCTTGCCCCCACGCCGCCCTCCAAGCACAGGACCTTGCTGAGGGTGCAGACGAGCGACATGCAGCCACACGGACAGGCACACAGACACACTCGCAGGCACCCACGCCAAGCGAGACAGCCGGCCGGCGCAAGCTCGTCAGCCAGGGCCACAGCCACAGCACCCACCCGTGAGAGGCCGGGGCCAGAGGAAGGGACGGCAGGCCGGGGGTCAGGAGAGACAGAGACGGACAGAGATGAAGGTTCAGAGACAGGCTCCCAAGACGGCGAGAGGGCAGATGCAGATGCAGATGCAGATGCAGATGCAGACAGACAGACAGACAGACACGAGCGCGCAGGCACACCCAGGGAGCGAGAGCCAGAGAGAGGGAGACACAGAGCGACCGACAGAGAGACGGAAAGCGGGAGACGGACAGGGGACAGGGGATGGCATCCCATCCGAGACGGACACTCTGGCACAGACCGTCACACACCGCAGAGAGCGGCCCGTGCGCAAGGGAGGGGGCGTCAGCCTTGGGCCGGGCGAGCCCCGGCTGGACGCGGTGCCCTGGGGCTGGCAATCACCCGTGGGGACCCCAAGACTTCCTCGCAGCCGAGGTCTCAAAGGTCCCCTTCGGCTTGGCTCCCTGAGGCGAGACCCAGCCCCCGCCCCCAGGCCAGAGGGTGAGTGTGGGAGAGAGTGTGCGTGTGAGTGTGTCGGTGGGCGACGGTGGGGTCGGGTCGACTGGGGGGGCCGGGTGGATACCCACAGCGGAGGGGGGCGGGTGTGGCGGCCGGGGCTTTGGAAGCCTGTGTGGTCCTCTTGCTGTCTCTCTCTCTCCCTCTTTCTCCGTCTCCCTTACTTGTGGTTTCCGGCTCTTGACCTGTCTGGGCTGCGGGGGGTGTGTCTGTGTCTGGGGGGGCGGGCGTGAGGGGGTGTGTGTGTGTGTGTGTGTGTGTGTGTGTGTGTGCGTGTGTGTGTGCGGTGCGCCCGCGCCTGCGGGAGACCGCGACGTTGCCTGCCAGGATGCGTCTGGGGGTGGGGCTGGGGCCCCGGCCCCGCCCAGAATTGCCTGAGGCCCGCCAAGGGAGCCCCAGACAGAGACCCCCGCGCCCGCGCCCCCGCCCCCGCCGTTCCTCTGGTTTCCTGGACGCCGAAAGCCGAGGGGCTCGCGGGCCGCGCGGAGGCAACCCAGGTGTGCAGCGGGAGTCGGGGCCCCGGCCACCCAACCTGAGAGGGGCTGGAAGGCAGGCGGCGGCTCTGAGCGCGGTGGGGTGCCAGGGGCCAGCGGCAGGTGCGGCTTGCGGTGCGGCTGGGGCCGGGGGCTAAAGGAGAGGGCAGGCAGGGAAAAAAAGAAACAACAAAAAGCCTACAGCACCCGGTATTCCCAGGCGGTCTCCCATCCAAGTACTAACCGGGCCCGACCCTGCTTAGCTTCCGAGATCAGACGAGATCGGGCGCGTTCAGGGTGGTATGGCCGTAGACGGAGGCGGCGGCCGCCAGGCGCCCTAAGAGCCCTGCGCTGCGCCTGCCTTTCGCTCTGACCCGCCGGTCGGGCCAGCCGGCGGCCGCAGCTCTCCAGCTCTCCACGGAGCGCGCGCTGCACTTGAGCTGCACCACCCGCGACCGGACTCCCGGCGGCCCGGTGGCCGGCCCACGCCGCCCCGCCCCCCGCCCCCCGTCACCCCCGGCCAACGCTCGGCCGGCCCGGCCCAGCCCGGCCCGGGGGACCACAGGGCTTCCGGGACCGGGAGCAGCCGGGCCGGGTGTGCCTGCCGGGGGGTGTAGGGGGGAGGGTGGAGTGAGGGGCGCGGAGGTCTTGGCGCTCTCCCACCCTGGGACCCTCCAGGCACCACCCGGCTCGGGGGCCGCCGCCCCTCCCCCACCCCCTCGCCCACCTCCCCAAGGCGTTCGCTGCCCAGGGCCTCGGGGCCCGCTGGGGCCCGCGGTCCTCTGAGCCTCCTGCGGGCCTAGGCGCAGCCCAGCCGTGGCCCTGAGCGCCCATCCTGCCCGGCACCTGCGCGGTGCCCAAACCCACCTGCAGCCACCAGCGCCGGCGACCAGAGCTCGTCAGCCCCGCCCCTTCGCCCTACCGAGGCCCCCCCCTCCCCTTGCCCCCACGCCGCCCTCCAAGCACAGGACCTTGCTGAGGGTGCAGACGAGCGACATGCAGCCACACGGACAGGCACACAGACACACTCGCAGGCACCCACGCCAAGCGAGACAGCCGGCCGGCGCAAGCTCGTCAGCCAGGGCCACAGCCACAGCACCCACCCGTGAGAGGCCGGGGCCAGAGGAAGGGACGGCAGGCCGGGGGTCAGGAGAGACAGAGACGGACAGAGATGAAGGTTCAGA
Source organism: Budorcas taxicolor (assembly GCF_023091745.1). Lineage (NCBI taxonomy): Eukaryota > Metazoa > Chordata > Mammalia > Artiodactyla > Bovidae > Budorcas > Budorcas taxicolor. Next base: position 70,395 of record NW_026291984.1, on the reverse strand, counting down.
GACAGGCTCCCAAGACGGCGAGAGGGCAGATGCAGATGCAGATGCAGATGCAGATGCAGACAGACAGACAGACAGACACGAGCGCGCAGGCACACCCAGGGAGCGAGAGCCAGAGAGAGGGAGACACAGAGCGACCGACAGAGAGACGGAAAGCGGGAGACGGACAGGGGACAGGGGATGGCATCCCATCCGAGACGGACACTCTGGCACAGACCGTCACACACCGCAGAGAGCGGCCCGTGCGCAAGGGAGGGGGCGTCAGCCTTGGGCCGGGCGAGCCCCGGCTGGACGCGGTGCCCTGGGGCTGGCAATCACCCGTGGGGACCCCAAGACTTCCTCGCAGCCGAGGTCTCAAAGGTCCCCTTCGGCTTGGCTCCCTGAGGCGAGACCCAGCCCCCGCCCCCAGGCCAGAGGGTGAGTGTGGGAGAGAGTGTGCGTGTGAGTGTGTCGGTGGGCGACGGTGGGGTCGGGTCGACTGGGGGGGGCCGGGTGGATACCCACAGCGGAGGGGGGCGGGTGTGGCGGCCGGGGCTTTGGAAGCCTGTGTGGTCCTCTTGCTGTCTCTCTCTCTCCCTCTTTCTCCGTCTCCCTTACTTGTGGTTTCCGGCTCTTGACCTGTCTGGGCTGCGGGGGGTGTGTCTGTGTCTGGGGGGGCGGGCGTGAGGGTGTGTGTGTGTGTGTGTGTGTGTGTGTGTGTGTGTGTGTGCGTGTGTGTGTGCGGTGCGCCCGCGCCTGCGGGAGACCGCGACGTTGCCTGCAGGATGCGTCTGGGGGTGGGGCTGGGGCCCCGGCCCCGCCCAGAATTGCCTGAGGCCCGCCAAGGGAGCCCCAGACAGAGACCCCCGCGCCCGCGCCCCCGCCCCCGCCGTTCCTCTGGTTTCCTGGACGCCGAAAGCCGAGGGGCTCGCGGGCCGCGCGGAGGCAACCCAGGTGTGCAGCGGGAGTCGGGGCCCCGGCCACCCAACCTGAGAGGGGCTGGAAGGCAGGCGGCGGCTCTGAGCGCGGTGGGGTGCCAGGGGCCAGCGGCAGGTGCGGCTTGCGGTGCGGCTGGGGCCGGGGGCTAAAGGAGAGGGCAGGCAGGGAAAAAAAGAAACCACAAAAAGCCTACAGCACCCGGTATTCCCAGGCGGTCTCCCATCCAAGTACTAACCGGGCCCGACCCTGCTTAGCTTCCGAGATCAGACGAGATCGGGCGCGTTCAGGGTGGTATGGCCGTAGACGGAGGCGGCGGCCGCCAGGCGCCCTAAGAGCCCTGCGCTGCGCCTGCCTTTCGCTCTGACCCGCCGGTCGGGCCAGCCGGCGGCCGCAGCTCTCCAGCTCTCCACGGAGCGCGCGCTGCACTTGAGCTGCACCACCCGCGACCGGACTCCCGGCGGCCCGGTGGCCGGCCCACGCCGCCCCGCCCCCCGCCCCCCGTCACCCCCGGCCAACGCTCGGCCGGCCCGGCCCAGCCCGGCCCGGGGGACCACAGGGCTTCCGGGACCGGGAGCAGCCGGGCCGGGTGTGCCTGCCGGGGGGTGTAGGGGGGAGGGTGGAGTGAGGGGCGCGGAGGTCTTGGCGCTCTCCCACCCTGGGACCCTCCAGGCACCACCCGGCTCGGGGGCCGCCGCCCCTCCCCCACCCCCTCGCCCACCTCCCCAAGGCGTTCGCTGCCCAGGGCCTCGGGGCCCGCTGGGGCCCGCGGTCCTCTGAGCCTCCTGCGGGCCTAGGCGCAGCCCAGCCGTGGCCCTGAGCGCCCATCCTGCCCGGCACCTGCGCGGTGCCCAAACCCACCTGCAGCCACCAGCGCCGGCGACCAGAGCTCGTCAGCCCCGCCCCTTCGCCCTACCGAGGCCCCCCCCTCCCCTTGCCCCCACGCCGCCCTCCAAGCACAGGACCTTGCTGAGGGTGCAGACGAGCGACATGCAGCCACACGGACAGGCACACAGACACACTCGCAGGCACCCACGCCAAGCGACAGCCGGCCGGCGCAAGCTCGTCAGCCAGGGCCACAGCCACAGCACCCACCCGTGAGAGGCCGGGGCCAGAGGAAGGGACGGCAGGCCGGGGGTCAGGAGAGACAGAGACGGACAGAGATGAAGGTTCAGAGACAGGCTCCCAAGACGGCGAGAGGGCAGATGCAGATGCAGATGCAGATGCAGATGCAGACAGACAGACAGACAGACACGAGCGCGCAGGCACACCCAGGGAGCGAGAGCCAGAGAGAGGGAGACACAGAGCGACCGACAGAGAGACGGAAAGCGGGAGACGGACAGGGGACAGGGGATGGCATCCCATCCGAGACGGACACTCTGGCACAGACCGTCACACACCGCAGAGAGCGGCCCGTGCGCAAGGGAGGGGGCGTCAGCCTTGGGCCGGGCGAGCCCCGGCTGGACGCGGTGCCCTGGGGCTGGCAATCACCCGTGGGGACCCCAAGACTTCCTCGCAGCCGAGGTCTCAAAGGTCCCCTTCGGCTTGGCTCCCTGAGGCGAGACCCAGCCCCCGCCCCCAGGCCAGAGGGTGAGTGTGGGAGAGAGTGTGCGTGTGAGTGTGTCGGTGGGCGACGGTGGGGTCGGGTCGACTGGGGGGGCCGGGTGGATACCCACAGCGGAGGGGGGCGGGTGTGGCGGCCGGGGCTTTGGAAGCCTGTGTGGTCCTCTTGCTGTCTCTCTCTCTCCCTCTTTCTCCGTCTCCCTTACTTGTGGTTTCCGGCTCTTGACCTGTCTGGGCTGCGGGGGGTGTGTCTGTGTCTGGGGGGGCGGGCGTGAGGGTGTGTGTGTGTGTGTGTGTGTGTGTGTGTGTGTGTGTGTGCGTGTGTGTGTGCGGTGCGCCCGCGCCTGCGGGAGACCGCGACGTTGCCTGCCAGGATGCGTCTGGGGGTGGGGCTGGGGCCCCGGCCCCGCCCAGAATTGCCTGAGGCCCGCCAAGGGAGCCCCAGACAGAGACCCCCGCGCCCGCGCCCCCGCCCCCGCCGTTCCTCTGGTTTCCTGGACGCCGAAAGCCGAGGGGCTCGCGGGCCGCGCGGAGGCAACCCAGGTGTGCAGCGGGAGTCGGGGCCCCGGCCACCCAACCTGAGAGGGGCTGGAAGGCAGGCGGCGGCTCTGAGCGCGGTGGGGTGCCAGGGGCCAGCGGCAGGTGCGGCTTGCGGTGCGGCTGGGGCCGGGGGCTAAAGGAGAGGGCAGGCAGGGAAAAAAAGAAACCACAAAAAGCCTACAGCACCCGGTATTCCCAGGCGGTCTCCCATCCAAGTACTAACCGGGCCCGACCCTGCTTAGCTTCCGAGATCAGACGAGATCGGGCGCGTTCAGGGTGGTATGGCCGTAGACGGAGGCGGCGGCCGCCAGGCGCCCTAAGAGCCCTGCGCTGCGCCTGCCTTTCGCTCTGACCCGCCGGTCGGGCCAGCCGGCGGCCGCAGCTCTCCAGCTCTCCACGGAGCGCGCGCTGCACTTGAGCTGCACCACCCGCGACCGGACTCCCGGCGGCCCGGTGGCCGGCCCACGCCGCCCCGCCCCCCGCCCCCCGTCACCCCCGGCCAACGCTCGGCCGGCCCGGCCCAGCCCGGCCCGGGGGACCACAGGGCTTCCGGGACCGGGAGCAGCCGGGCCGGGTGTGCCTGCCGGGGGGTGTAGGGGGGAGGGTGGAGTGAGGGGCGCGGAGGTCTTGGCGCTCTCCCACCCTGGGACCCTCCAGGCACCACCCGGCTCGGGGGCCGCCGCCCCTCCCCCACCCCCTCGCCCACCTCCCCAAGGCGTTCGCTGCCCAGGGCCTCGGGGCCCGCTGGGGCCCGCGGTCCTCTGAGCCTCCTGCGGGCCTAGGCGCAGCCCAGCCGTGGCCCTGAGCGCCCATCCTGCCCGGCACCTGCGCGGTGCCCAAACCCAACCTTGCTGAGGGTGCAGACGAGCGACATGCAGCCACACGGACAGGCACACAGACACACTCGCAGGCACCCACGCCAAGCGAGACAGCCGGCCGGCGCAAGCTCGTCAGCCAGGGCCACAGCCACAGCACCCACCCGTGAGAGGCCGGGGCCAGAGGAAGGGACGGCAGGCCGGGGGTCAGGAGAGACAGAGACGGACAGAGATGAAGGTTCAGAGACAGGCTCCCAAGACGGCGAGAGGGCAGATGCAGATGCAGATGCAGATGCAGATGCAGACAGACAGACAGACAGACACGAGCGCGCAGGCACACCCAGGGAGCGAGAGCCAGAGAGAGGGAGACACAGAGCGACCGACAGAGAGACGGAAAGCGGGAGACGGACAGGGGACAGGGGATGGCATCCCATCCGAGACGGACACTCTGGCACAGACCGTCACACACCGCAGAGAGCGGCCCGTGCGCAAGGGAGGGGGCGTCAGCCTTGGGCCGGGCGAGCCCCGGCTGGACGCGGTGCCCTGGGGCTGGCAATCACCCGTGGGGACCCCAAGACTTCCTCGCAGCCGAGGTCTCAAAGGTCCCCTTCGGCTTGGCTCCCTGAGGCGAGACCCAGCCCCCGCCCCCAGGCCAGAGGGTGAGTGTGGGAGAGAGTGTGCGTGTGAGTGTGTCGGTGGGCGACGGTGGGGTCGGGTCGACTGGGGGGGCCGGGTGGATACCCACAGCGGAGGGGGGCGGGTGTGGCGGCCGGGGCTTTGGAAGCCTGTGTGGTCCTCTTGCTGTCTCTCTCTCTCCCTCTTTCTCCGTCTCCCTTACTTGTGGTTTCCGGCTCTTGACCTGTCTGGGCTGCGGGGGGTGTGTCTGTGTCTGGGGGGGCGGGCGTGAGGGGGTGTGTGTGTGTGTGTGTGTGTGTGTGTGTGTGTGTGTGTGCGTGTGCGTGTGTGTGTGCGGTGCGCCCGCGCCTGCGGGAGACCGCGACGTTGCCTGCCAGGATGCGTCTGGGGGTGGGGCTGGGGCCCCGGCCCCGCCCAGAATTGCCTGAGGCCCGCCAAGGGAGCCCCAGACAGAGACCCCCGCGCCCGCGCCCCCGCCCCCGCCGTTCCTCTGGTTTCCTGGACGCCGAAAGCCGAGGGGCTCGCGGGCCGCGCGGAGGCAACCCAGGTGTGCAGCGGGAGTCGGGGCCCCGGCCACCCAACCTGAGAGGGGCTGGAAGGCAGGCGGCGGCTCTGAGCGCGGTGGGGTGCCAGGGGCCAGCGGCAGGTGCGGCTTGCGGTGCGGCTGGGGCCGGGGGCTAAAGGAGAGGGCAGGCAGGGAAAAAAAGAAACAACAAAAAGCCTACAGCACCCGGTATTCCCAGGCGGTCTCCCATCCAAGTACTAACCGGGCCCGACCCTGCTTAGCTTCCGAGATCAGACGAGATCGGGCGCGTTCAGGGTGGTATGGCCGTAGACGGAGGCGGCGGCCGCCAGGCGCCCTAAGAGCCCTGCGCTGCGCCTGCCTTTCGCTCTGACCCGCCGGTCGGGCCAGCCGGCGGCCGCAGCTCTCCAGCTCTCCACGGAGCGCGCGCTGCACTTGAGCTGCACCACCCGCGACCGGACTCCCGGCGGCCCGGTGGCCGGCCCACGCCGCCCCGCCCCCCGCCCCCCGTCACCCCCGGCCAACGCTCGGCCGGCCCGGCCCAGCCCGGCCCGGGGGACCACAGGGCTTCCGGGACCGGGAGCAGCCGGGCCGGGTGTGCCTGCCGGGGGGTGTAGGGGGGAGGGTGGAGTGAGGGGCGCGGAGGTCTTGGCGCTCTCCCACCCTGGGACCCTCCAGGCACCACCCGGCTCGGGGGCCGCCGCCCCTCCCCCACCCCCTCGCCCACCTCCCCAAGGCGTTCGCTGCCCAGGGCCTCGGGGCCCGCTGGGGCCCGCGGTCCTCTGAGCCTCCTGCGGGCCTAGGCGCAGCCCAGCCGTGGCCCTGAGCGCCCATCCTGCCCGGCACCTGCGCGGTGCCCAAACCCACCTGCAGCCACCAGCGCCCGCGACCAGAGCTCGTCAGCCCCGCCCCTTCGCCCTACCGAGGCCCCCCCCCGCCCTTGCCCCCACGCCGCCCTCCAAGCACAGGACCTTGCTGAGGGTGCAGACGAGCGACATGCAGCCACACGGACAGGCACACAGACACACTCGCAGGCACCCACGCCAAGCGAGACAGCCGGCCGGCGCAAGCTCGTCAGCCAGGGCCACAGCCACAGCACCCACCCGTGAGAGGCCGGGGCCAGAGGAAGGGACGGCAGGCCGGGGGTCAGGAGAGACAGAGACGGACAGAGATGAAGGTTCAGAGACAGGCTCCCAAGACGGCGAGAGGGCAGATGCAGATGCAGATGCAGATGCAGATGCAGACAGACAGACAGACAGACACGAGCGCGCAGGCACACCCAGGGAGCGAGAGCCAGAGAGAGGGAGACACAGAGCGACCGACAGAGAGACGGAAAGCGGGAGACGGACAGGGGACAGGGGATGGCATCCCATCCGAGACGGACACTCTGGCACAGACCGTCACACACCGCAGAGAGCGGCCCGTGCGCAAGGGAGGGGGCGTCAGCCTTGGGCCGGGCGAGCCCCGGCTGGACGCGGTGCCCTGGGGCTGGCAATCACCCGTGGGGACCCCAAGACTTCCTCGCAGCCGAGGTCTCAAAGGTCCCCTTCGGCTTGGCTCCCTGAGGCGAGACCCAGCCCCCGCCCCCAGGCCAGAGGGTGAGTGTGGGAGAGAGTGTGCGTGTGAGTGTGTCGGTGGGCGACGGTGGGGTCGGGTCGACTGGGGGGGCCGGGTGGATACCCACAGCGGAGGGGGGCGGGTGTGGCGGCCGGGGCTTTGGAAGCCTGTGTGGTCCTCTTGCTGTCTCTCTCTCTCCCTCTTTCTCCGTCTCCCTTACTTGTGGTTTCCGGCTCTTGACCTGTCTGGGCTGCGGGGGGTGTGTCTGTGTCTGGGGGGGCGGGCGTGAGGGTGTGTGTGTGTGTGTGTGTGTGTGTGTGTGTGTGTGTGCGTGTGCGTGTGTGTGTGCGGTGCGCCCGCGCCTGCGGGAGACCGCGACGTTGCCTGCCAGGATGCGTCTGGGGGTGGGGCTGGGGCCCCGGCCCCGCCCAGAATTGCCTGAGGCCCGCCAAGGGAGCCCCAGACAGAGACCCCCGCGCCCGCGCCCCCGCCCCCGCCGTTCCTCTGGTTTCCTGGACGCCGAAAGCCGAGGGGCTCGCGGGCCGCGCGGAGGCAACCCAGGTGTGCAGCGGGAGTCGGGGCCCCGGCCACCCAACCTGAGAGGGGCTGGAAGGCAGGCGGCGGCTCTGAGCGCGGTGGGGTGCCAGGGGCCAGCGGCAGGTGCGGCTTGCGGTGCGGCTGGGGCCGGGGGCTAAAGGAGAGGGCAGGCAGGGAAAAAAAGAAACAACAAAAAGCCTACAGCACCCGGTATTCCCAGGCGGTCTCCCATCCAAGTACTAACCGGGCCCGACCCTGCTTAGCTTCCGAGATCAGACGAGATCGGGCGCGTTCAGGGTGGTATGGCCGTAGACGGAGGCGGCGGCCGCCAGGCGCCCTAAGAGCCCTGCGCTGCGCCTGCCTTTCGCTCTGACCCGCCGGTCGGGCCAGCCGGCGGCCGCAGCTCTCCAGCTCTCCACGGAGCGCGCGCTGCACTTGAGCTGCACCACCCGCGACCGGACTCCCGGCGGCCCGGTGGCCGGCCCACGCCGCCCCGCCCCCCGCCCCCCGTCACCCCCGGCCAACGCTCGGCCGGCCCGGCCCAGCCCGGCCCGGGGGACCACAGGGCTTCCGGGACCGGGAGCAGCCGGGCCGGGTGTGCCTGCCGGGGGGTGTAGGGGGGAGGGTGGAGTGAGGGGCGCGGAGGTCTTGGCGCTCTCCCACCCTGGGACCCTCCAGGCACCACCCGGCTCGGGGGCCGCCGCCCCTCCCCCACCCCCTCGCCCACCTCCCCAAGGCGTTCGCTGCCCAGGGCCTCGGGGCCCGCTGGGGCCCGCGGTCCTCTGAGCCTCCTGCGGGCCTAGGCGCAGCCCAGCCGTGGCCCTGAGCGCCCATCCTGCCCGGCACCTGCGCGGTGCCCAAACCCACCTGCAGCCACCAGCGCCGGCGACCAGAGCTCGTCAGCCCCGCCCCTTCGCCCTACCGAGGCCCCCCCCTCCCCTTGCCCCCACGCCGCCCTCCAAGCACAGGACCTTGCTGAGGGTGCAGACGAGCGACATGCAGCCACACGGACAGGCACACAGACACACTCGCAGGCACCCACGCCAAGCGAGACAGCCGGCCGGCGCAAGCTCGTCAGCCAGGGCCACAGCCACAGCACCCACCCGTGAGAGGCCGGGGCCAGAGGAAGGGACGGCAGGCCGGGGGTCAGGAGAGACAGAGACGGACAGAGATGAAGGTTCAGAGACAGGCTCCCAAGACGGCGAGAGGGCAGATGCAGATGCAGATGCAGATGCAGATGCAGACAGACAGACAGACAGACACGAGCGCGCAGGCACACCCAGGGAGCGAGAGCCAGAGAGAGGGAGACACAGAGCGACCGACAGAGAGACGGAAAGCGGGAGACGGACAGGGGACAGGGGATGGCATCCCATCCGAGACGGACACTCTGGCACAGACCGTCACACACCGCAGAGAGCGGCCCGTGCGCAAGGGAGGGGGCGTCAGCCTTGGGCCGGGCGAGCCCCGGCTGGACGCGGTGCCCTGGGGCTGGCAATCACCCGTGGGGACCCCAAGACTTCCTCGCAGCCGAGGTCTCAAAGGTCCCCTTCGGCTTGGCTCCCTGAGGCGAGACCCAGCCCCCGCCCCCAGGCCAGAGGGTGAGTGTGGGAGAGAGTGTGCGTGTGAGTGTGTCGGTGGGCGACGGTGGGGTCGGGTCGACTGGGGGGGCCGGGTGGATACCCACAGCGGAGGGGGGCGGGTGTGGCGGCCGGGGCTTTGGAAGCCTGTGTGGTCCTCTTGCTGTCTCTCTCTCTCCCTCTTTCTCCGTCTCCCTTACTTGTGGTTTCCGGCTCTTGACCTGTCTGGGCTGCGGGGGGTGTGTCTGTGTCTGGGGGGGCGGGCGTGAGGGTGTGTGTGTGTGTGTGTGTGTGTGTGTGTGTGTGTGTGTGTGCGTGTGCGTGTGTGTGTGCGGTGCGCCCGCGCCTGCGGGAGACCGCGACGTTGCCTGCCAGGATGCGTCTGGGGGTGGGGCTGGGGCCCCGGCCCCGCCCAGAATTGCCTGAGGCCCGCCAAGGGAGCCCCAGACAGAGACCCCCGCGCCCGCGCCCCCGCCCCCGCCGTTCCTCTGGTTTCCTGGACGCCGAAAGCCGAGCGGCTCGCGGGCCGCGCGGAGGCAACCCAGGTGTGCAGCGGGAGTCGGGGCCCCGGCCACCCAACCTGAGAGGGGCTGGAAGGCAGGCGGCGGCTCTGAGCGCGGTGGGGTGCCAGGGGCCAGCGGCAGGTGCGGCTTGCGGTGCGGCTGGGGCCGGGGGCTAAAGGAGAGGGCAGGCAGGGAAAAAAAGAAACAACAAAAAGCCTACAGCACCCGGTATTCCCAGGCGGTCTCCCATCCAAGTACTAACCGGGCCCGACCCTGCTTAGCTTCCGAGATCAGACGAGATCGGGCGCGTTCAGGGTGGTATGGCCGTAGACGGAGGCGGCGGCCGCCAGGCGCCCTAAGAGCCCTGCGCTGCGCCTGCCTTTCGCTCTGACCCGCCGGTCGGGCCAGCCGGCGGCCGCAGCTCTCCAGCTCTCCACGGAGCGCGCGCTGCACTTGAGCTGCACCACCCGCGACCGGACTCCCGGCGGCCCGGTGGCCGGCCCACGCCGCCCCGCCCCCCGCCCCCCGTCACCCCCGGCCAACGCTCGGCCGGCCCGGCCCAGCCCGGCCCGGGGGACCACAGGGCTTCCGGGACCGGGAGCAGCCGGGCCGGGTGTGCCTGCCGGGGGGTGTAGGGGGGAGGGTGGAGTGAGGGGCGCGGAGGTCTTGGCGCTCTCCCACCCTGGGACCCTCCAGGCACCACCCGGCTCGGGGGCCGCCGCCCCTCCCCCACCCCCTCGCCCACCTCCCCAAGGCGTTCGCTGCCCAGGGCCTCGGGGCCCGCTGGGGCCCGCGGTCCTCTGAGCCTCCTGCGGGCCTAGGCGCAGCCCAGCCGTGGCCCTGAGCGCCCATCCTGCCCGGCACCTGCGCGGTGCCCAAACCCACCTGCAGCCACCAGCGCCGGCGACCAGAGCTCGTCAGCCCCGCCCCTTCGCCCTACCGAGGCCCCCCCCCTCCCCTTGCCCCCACGCCGCCCTCCAAGCACAGGACCTTGCTGAGGGTGCAGACGAGCGACATGCAGCCACACGGACAGGCACACAGACACACTCGCAGGCACCCACGCCAAGCGAGACAGCCGGCCGGCGCAAGCTCGTCAGCCAGGGCCACAGCCACAGCACCCACCCGTGAGAGGCCGGGGCCAGAGGAAGGGACGGCAGGCCGGGGGTCAGGAGAGACAGAGACGGACAGAGATGAAGGTTCAGAGACAGGCTCCCAAGACGGCGAGAGGGCAGATGCAGATGCAGATGCAGATGCAGATGCAGACAGACAGACAGACAGACACGAGCGCGCAGGCACACCCAGGGAGCGAGAGCCAGAGAGAGGGAGACACAGAGCGACCGACAGAGAGACGGAAAGCGGGAGACGGACAGGGGACAGGGGATGGCATCCCATCCGAGACGGACACTCTGGCACAGACCGTCACACACCGCAGAGAGCGGCCCGTGCGCAAGGGAGGGGGCGTCAGCCTTGGGCCGGGCGAGCCCCGGCTGGACGCGGTGCCCTGGGGCTGGCAATCACCCGTGGGGACCCCAAGACTTCCTCGCAGCCGAGGTCTCAAAGGTCCCCTTCGGCTTGGCTCCCTGAGGCGAGACCCAGCCCCCGCCCCCAGGCCAGAGGGTGAGTGTGGGAGAGAGTGTGCGTGTGAGTGTGTCGGTGGGCGACGGTGGGGTCGGGTCGACTGGGGGGGCCGGGTGGATACCCACAGCGGAGGGGGGCGGGTGTGGCGGCCGGGGCTTTGGAAGCCTGTGTGGTCCTCTTGCTGTCTCTCTCTCTCCCTCTTTCTCCGTCTCCCTTACTTGTGGTTTCCGGCTCTTGACCTGTCTGGGCTGCGGGGGGTGTGTCTGTGTCTGGGGGGGCGGGCGTGAGGGTGTGTGTGTGTGTGTGTGTGTGTGTGTGTGTGTGTGTGCGTGTGCGTGTGTGTGTGCGGTGCGCCCGCGCCTGCGGGAGACCGCGACGTTGCCTGCCAGGATGCGTCTGGGGGTGGGGCTGGGGCCCCGGCCCCGCCCAGAATTGCCTGAGGCCCGCCAAGGGAGCCCCAGACAGAGACCCCCGCGCCCGCGCCCCCGCCCCCGCCGTTCCTCTGGTTTCCTGGACGCCGAAAGCCGAGGGGCTCGCGGGCCGCGCGGAGGCAACCCAGGTGTGCAGCGGGAGTCGGGGCCCCGGCCACCCAACCTGAGAGGGGCTGGAAGGCAGGCGGCGGCTCTGAGCGCGGTGGGGTGCCAGGGGCCAGCGGCAGGTGCGGCTTGCGGTGCGGCTGGGGCCGGGGGCTAAAGGAGAGGGCAGGCAGGGAAAAAAAGAAACAACAAAAAGCCTACAGCACCCGGTATTCCCAGGCGGTCTCCCATCCAAGTACTAACCGGGCCCGACCCTGCTTAGCTTCCGAGATCAGACGAGATCGGGCGCGTTCAGGGTGGTATGGCCGTAGACGGAGGCGGCGGCCGCCAGGCGCCCTAAGAGCCCTGCGCTGCGCCTGCCTTTCGCTCTGACCCGCCGGTCGGGCCAGCCGGCGGCCGCAGCTCTCCAGCTCTCCACGGAGCGCGCGCTGCACTTGAGCTGCACCACCCGCGACCGGACTCCCGGCGGCCCGGTGGCCGGCCCACGCCGCCCCGCCCCCCGCCCCCCGTCACCCCCGGCCAACGCTCGGCCGGCCCGGCCCAGCCCGGCCCGGGGGACCACAGGGCTTCCGGGACCGGGAGCAGCCGGGCCGGGTGTGCCTGCCGGGGGGTGTAGGGGGGAGGGTGGAGTGAGGGGCGCGGAGGTCTTGGCGCTCTCCCACCCTGGGACCCTCCAGGCACCACCCGGCTCGGGGGCCGCCGCCCCTCCCCCACCCCCTCGCCCACCTCCCCAAGGCGTTCGCTGCCCAGGGCCTCGGGGCCCGCTGGGGCCCGCGGTCCTCTGAGCCTCCTGCGGGCCTAGGCGCAGCCCAGCCGTGGCCCTGAGCGCCCATCCTGCCCGGCACCTGCGCGGTGCCCAAACCCACCTGCAGCCACCAGCGCCGGCGACCAGAGCTCGTCAGCCCCGCCCCTTCGCCCTACCGAGGCCCCCCCCTCCCCTTGCCCCCACGCCGCCCTCCAAGCACAGGACCTTGCTGAGGGTGCAGACGAGCGACATGCAGCCACACGGACAGGCACACAGACACACTCGCAGGCACCCACGCCAAGCGAGACAGCCGGCCGGCGCAAGCTCGTCAGCCAGGGCCACAGCCACAGCACCCACCCGTGAGAGGCCGGGGCCAGAGGAAGGGACGGCAGGCCGGGGGTCAGGAGAGACAGAGACGGACAGAGATGAAGGTTCAGAGACAGGCTCCCAAGACGGCGAGAGGGCAGATGCAGATGCAGATGCAGATGCAGATGCAGACAGACAGACAGACAGACACGAGCGCGCAGGCACACCCAGGGAGCGAGAGCCAGAGAGAGGGAGACACAGAGCGACCGACAGAGAGACGGAAAGCGGGAGACGGACAGGGGACAGGGGATGGCATCCCATCCGAGACGGACACTCTGGCACAGACCGTCACACACCGCAGAGAGCGGCCCGTGCGCAAGGGAGGGGGCGTCAGCCTTGGGCCGGGCGAGCCCCGGCTGGACGCGGTGCCCTGGGGCTGGCAATCACCCGTGGGGACCCCAAGACTTCCTCGCAGCCGAGGTCTCAAAGGTCCCCTTCGGCTTGGCTCCCTGAGGCGAGACCCAGCCCCCGCCCCCAGGCCAGAGGGTGAGTGTGGGAGAGAGTGTGCGTGTGAGTGTGTCGGTGGGCGACGGTGGGGTCGGGTCGACTGGGGGGGCCGGGTGGATACCCACAGCGGAGGGGGGCGGGTGTGGCGGCCGGGGCTTTGGAAGCCTGTGTGGTCCTCTTGCTGTCTCTCTCTCTCCCTCTTTCTCCGTCTCCCTTACTTGTGGTTTCCGGCTCTTGACCTGTCTGGGCTGCGGGGGGTGTGTCTGTGTCTGGGGGGGCGGGCGTGAGGGTGTGTGTGTGTGTGTGTGTGTGTGTGTGTGTGTGTGTGTGCGTGTGCGTGTGTGTGTGCGGTGCGCCCGCGCCTGCGGGAGACCGCGACGTTGCCTGCCAGGATGCGTCTGGGGGTGGGGCTGGGGCCCCGGCCCCGCCCAGAATTGCCTGAGGCCCGCCAAGGGAGCCCCAGACAGAGACCCCCGCGCCCGCGCCCCCGCCCCCGCCGTTCCTCTGGTTTCCTGGACGCCGAAAGCCGAGGGGCTCGCGGGCCGCGCGGAGGCAACCCAGGTGTGCAGCGGGAGTCGGGGCCCCGGCCACCCAACCTGAGAGGGGCTGGAAGGCAGGCGGCGGCTCTGAGCGCGGTGGGGTGCCAGGGGCCAGCGGCAGGTGCGGCTTGCGGTGCGGCTGGGGCCGGGGGCTAAAGGAGAGGGCAGGCAGGGAAAAAAAGAAACAACAAAAAGCCTACAGCACCCGGTATTCCCAGGCGGTCTCCCATCCAAGTACTAACCGGGCCCGACCCTGCTTAGCTTCCGAGATCAGACGAGATCGGGCGCGTTCAGGGTGGTATGGCCGTAGACGGAGGCGGCGGCCGCCAGGCGCCCTAAGAGCCCTGCGCTGCGCCTGCCTTTCGCTCTGACCCGCCGGTCGGGCCAGCCGGCGGCCGCAGCTCTCCAGCTCTCCACGGAGCGCGCGCTGCACTTGAGCTGCACCACCCGCGACCGGACTCCCGGCGGCCCGGTGGCCGGCCCACGCCGCCCCGCCCCCCGCCCCCCGTCACCCCCGGCCAACGCTCGGCCGGCCCGGCCCAGCCCGGCCCGGGGGACCACAGGGCTTCCGGGACCGGGAGCAGCCGGGCCGGGTGTGCCTGCCGGGGGGTGTAGGGGGGAGGGTGGAGTGAGGGGCGCGGAGGTCTTGGCGCTCTCCCACCCTGGGACCCTCCAGGCACCACCCGGCTCGGGGGCCGCCGCCCCTCCCCCACCCCCTCGCCCACCTCCCCAAGGCGTTCGCTGCCCAGGGCCTCGGGGCCCGCTGGGGCCCGCGGTCCTCTGAGCCTCCTGCGGGCCTAGGCGCAGCCCAGCCGTGGCCCTGAGCGCCCATCCTGCCCGGCACCTGCGCGGTGCCCAAACCCACCTGCAGCCACCAGCGCCGGCGACCAGAGCTCGTCAGCCCCGCCCCTTCGCCCTACCGAGGCCCCCCCCTCCCCTTGCCCCCACGCCGCCCTCCAAGCACAGGACCTTGCTGAGGGTGCAGACGAGCGACATGCAGCCACACGGACAGGCACACAGACACACTCGCAGGCACCCACGCCAAGCGAGACAGCCGGCCGGCGCAAGCTCGTCAGCCAGGGCCACAGCCACAGCACCCACCCGTGAGAGGCCGGGGCCAGAGGAAGGGACGGCAGGCCGGGGGTCAGGAGAGACAGAGACGGACAGAGATGAAGGTTCAGAGACAGGCTCCCAAGACGGCGAGAGGGCAGATGCAGATGCAGATGCAGATGCAGATGCAGACAGACAGACAGACAGACACGAGCGCGCAGGCACACCCAGGGAGCGAGAGCCAGAGAGAGGGAGACACAGAGCGACCGACAGAGAGACGGAAAGCGGGAGACGGACAGGGGACAGGGGATGGCATCCCATCCGAGACGGACACTCTGGCACAGACCGTCACACACCGCAGAGAGCGGCCCGTGCGCAAGGGAGGGGGCGTCAGCCTTGGGCCGGGCGAGCCCCGGCTGGACGCGGTGCCCTGGGGCTGGCAATCACCCGTGGGGACCCCAAGACTTCCTCGCAGCCGAGGTCTCAAAGGTCCCCTTCGGCTTGGCTCCCTGAGGCGAGACCCAGCCCCCGCCCCCAGGCCAGAGGGTGAGTGTGGGAGAGAGTGTGCGTGTGAGTGTGTCGGTGGGCGACGGTGGGGTCGGGTCGACTGGGGGGGCCGGGTGGATACCCACAGCGGAGGGGGGCGGGTGTGGCGGCCGGGGCTTTGGAAGCCTGTGTGGTCCTCTTGCTGTCTCTCTCTCTCCCTCTTTCTCCGTCTCCCTTACTTGTGGTTTCCGGCTCTTGACCTGTCTGGGCTGCGGGGGGTGTGTCTGTGTCTGGGGGGGCGGGCGTGAGGGTGTGTGTGTGTGTGTGTGTGTGTGTGTGTGTGTGTGTGTGTGCGTGTGCGTGTGTGTGTGCGGTGCGCCCGCGCCTGCGGGAGACCGCGACGTTGCCTGCCAGGATGCGTCTGGGGGTGGGGCTGGGGCCCCGGCCCCGCCCAGAATTGCCTGAGGCCCGCCAAGGGAGCCCCAGACAGAGACCCCCGCGCCCGCGCCCCCGCCCCCGCCGTTCCTCTGGTTTCCTGGACGCCGAAAGCCGAGGGGCTCGCGGGCCGCGCGGAGGCAACCCAGGTGTGCAGCGGGAGTCGGGGCCCCGGCCACCCAACCTGAGAGGGGCTGGAAGGCAGGCGGCGGCTCTGAGCGCGGTGGGGTGCCAGGGGCCAGCGGCAGGTGCGGCTTGCGGTGCGGCTGGGGCCGGGGGCTAAAGGAGAGGGCAGGCAGGGAAAAAAAGAAACAACAAAAAGCCTACAGCACCCGGTATTCCCAGGCGGTCTCCCATCCAAGTACTAACCGGGCCCGACCCTGCTTAGCTTCCGAGATCAGACGAGATCGGGCGCGTTCAGGGTGGTATGGCCGTAGACGGAGGCGGCGGCCGCCAGGCGCCCTAAGAGCCCTGCGCTGCGCCTGCCTTTCGCTCTGACCCGCCGGTCGGGCCAGCCGGCGGCCGCAGCTCTCCAGCTCTCCACGGAGCGCGCGCTGCACTTGAGCTGCACCACCCGCGACCGGACTCCCGGCGGCCCGGTGGCCGGCCCACGCCGCCCCGCCCCCCGCCCCCCGTCACCCCCGGCCAACGCTCGGCCGGCCCGGCCCAGCCCGGCCCGGGGGACCACAGGGCTTCCGGGACCGGGAGCAGCCGGGCCGGGTGTGCCTGCCGGGGGGTGTAGGGGGGAGGGTGGAGTGAGGGGCGCGGAGGTCTTGGCGCTCTCCCACCCTGGGACCCTCCAGGCACCACCCGGCTCGGGGGCCGCCGCCCCTCCCCCACCCCCTCGCCCACCTCCCCAAGGCGTTCGCTGCCCAGGGCCTCGGGGCCCGCTGGGGCCCGCGGTCCTCTGAGCCTCCTGCGGGCCTAGGCGCAGCCCAGCCGTGGCCCTGAGCGCCCATCCTGCCCGGCACCTGCGCGGTGCCCAAACCCACCTGCAGCCACCAGCGCCGGCGACCAGAGCTCGTCAGCCCCGCCCCTTCGCCCTACCGAGGCCCCCCCCCTCCCCTTGCCCCCACGCCGCCCTCCAAGCACAGGACCTTGCTGAGGGTGCAGACGAGCGACATGCAGCCACACGGACAGGCACACAGACACACTCGCAGGCACCCACGCCAAGCGAGACAGCCGGCCGGCGCAAGCTCGTCAGCCAGGGCCACAGCCACAGCACCCACCCGTGAGAGGCCGGGGCCAGAGGAAGGGACGGCAGGCCGGGGGTCAGGAGAGACAGAGACGGACAGAGATGAAGGTTCAGAGACAGGCTCCCAAGACGGCGAGAGGGCAGATGCAGATGCAGATGCAGATGCAGATGCAGACAGACAGACAGACAGACACGAGCGCGCAGGCACACCCAGGGAGCGAGAGCCAGAGAGAGGGAGACACAGAGCGACCGACAGAGAGACGGAAAGCGGGAGACGGACAGGGGACAGGGGATGGCATCCCATCCGAGACGGACACTCTGGCACAGACCGTCACACACCGCAGAGAGCGGCCCGTGCGCAAGGGAGGGGGCGTCAGCCTTGGGCCGGGCGAGCCCCGGCTGGACGCGGTGCCCTGGGGCTGGCAATCACCCGTGGGGACCCCAAGACTTCCTCGCAGCCGAGGTCTCAAAGGTCCCCTTCGGCTTGGCTCCCTGAGGCGAGACCCAGCCCCCGCCCCCAGGCCAGAGGGTGAGTGTGGGAGAGAGTGTGCGTGTGAGTGTGTCGGTGGGCGACGGTGGGGTCGGGTCGACTGGGGGGGCCGGGTGGATACCCACAGCGGAGGGGGGCGGGTGTGGCGGCCGGGGCTTTGGAAGCCTGTGTGGTCCTCTTGCTGTCTCTCTCTCTCCCTCTTTCTCCGTCTCCCTTACTTGTGGTTTCCGGCTCTTGACCTGTCTGGGCTGCGGGGGGTGTGTCTGTGTCTGGGGGGGCGGGCGTGAGGGTGTGTGTGTGTGTGTGTGTGTGTGTGTGTGTGTGTGTGCGTGTGCGTGTGTGTGTGCGGTGCGCCCGCGCCTGCGGGAGACCGCGACGTTGCCTGCCAGGATGCGTCTGGGGGTGGGGCTGGGGCCCCGGCCCCGCCCAGAATTGCCTGAGGCCCGCCAAGGGAGCCCCAGACAGAGACCCCCGCGCCCGCGCCCCCGCCCCCGCCGTTCCTCTGGTTTCCTGGACGCCGAAAGCCGAGGGGCTCGCGGGCCGCGCGGAGGCAACCCAGGTGTGCAGCGGGAGTCGGGGCCCCGGCCACCCAACCTGAGAGGGGCTGGAAGGCAGGCGGCGGCTCTGAGCGCGGTGGGGTGCCAGGGGCCAGCGGCAGGTGCGGCTTGCGGTGCGGCTGGGGCCGGGGGCTAAAGGAGAGGGCAGGCAGGGAAAAAAAGAAACAACAAAAAGCCTACAGCACCCGGTATTCCCAGGCGGTCTCCCATCCAAGTACTAACCGGGCCCGACCCTGCTTAGCTTCCGAGATCAGACGAGATCGGGCGCGTGTATGGCCGTAGACGGAGGCGGCGGCCGCCAGGCGCCCTAAGAGCCCTGCGCTGCGCCTGCCTTTCGCTCTGACCCGCCGGTCGGGCCAGCCGGCGGCCGCAGCTCTCCAGCTCTCCACGGAGCGCGCGCTGCACTTGAGCTGCACCACCCGCGACCGGACTCCCGGCGGCCCGGTGGCCGGCCCACGCCGCCCCGCCCCCCGCCCCCCGTCACCCCCGGCCAACGCTCGGCCGGCCCGGCCCAGCCCGGCCCGGGGGACCACAGGGCTTCCGGGACCGGGAGCAGCCGGGCCGGGTGTGCCTGCCGGGGGGTGTAGGGGGGAGGGTGGAGTGAGGGGCGCGGAGGTCTTGGCGCTCTCCCACCCTGGGACCCTCCAGGCACCACCCGGCTCGGGGGCCGCCGCCCCTCCCCCACCCCCTCGCCCACCTCCCCAAGGCGTTCGCTGCCCAGGGCCTCGGGGCCCGCTGGGGCCCGCGGTCCTCTGAGCCTCCTGCGGGCCTAGGCGCAGCCCAGCCGTGGCCCTGAGCGCCCATCCTGCCCGGCACCTGCGCGGTGCCCAAACCCACCTGCAGCCACCAGCGCCGGCGACCAGAGCTCGTCAGCCCCGCCCCTTCGCCCTACCGAGGCCCCCCCCCTCCCCTTGCCCCCACGCCGCCCTCCAAGCACAGGACCTTGCTGAGGGTGCAGACGAGCGACATGCAGCCACACGGACAGGCACACAGACACACTCGCAGGCACCCACGCCAAGCGAGACAGCCGGCCGGCGCAAGCTCGTCAGCCAGGGCCACAGCCACAGCACCCACCCGTGAGAGGCCGGGGCCAGAGGAAGGGACGGCAGGCCGGGGGTCAGGAGAGACAGAGACGGACAGAGATGAAGGTTCAGAGACAGGCTCCCAAGACGGCGAGAGGGCAGATGCAGATGCAGATGCAGATGCAGATGCAGACAGACAGACAGACAGACACGAGCGCGCAGGCACACCCAGGGAGCGAGAGCCAGAGAGAGGGAGACACAGAGCGACCGACAGAGAGACGGAAAGCGGGAGACGGACAGGGGACAGGGGATGGCATCCCATCCGAGACGGACACTCTGGCACAGACCGTCACACACCGCAGAGAGCGGCCCGTGCGCAAGGGAGGGGGCGTCAGCCTTGGGCCGGGCGAGCCCCGGCTGGACGCGGTGCCCTGGGGCTGGCAATCACCCGTGGGGACCCCAAGACTTCCTCGCAGCCGAGGTCTCAAAGGTCCCCTTCGGCTTGGCTCCCTGAGGCGAGACCCAGCCCCCGCCCCCAGGCCAGAGGGTGAGTGTGGGAGAGAGTGTGCGTGTGAGTGTGTCGGTGGGCGACGGTGGGGTCGGGTCGACTGGGGGGGCCGGGTGGATACCCACAGCGGAGGGGGGCGGGTGTGGCGGCCGGGGCTTTGGAAGCCTGTGTGGTCCTCTTGCTGTCTCTCTCTCTCCCTCTTTCTCCGTCTCCCTTACTTGTGGTTTCCGGCTCTTGACCTGTCTGGGCTGCGGGGGGTGTGTCTGTGTCTGGGGGGGCGGGCGTGAGGTGTGTGTGTGTGTGTGTGTGTGTGTGTGTGTGTGTGTGTGTGCGTGTGCGTGTGTGTGTGCGGTGCGCCCGCGCCTGCGGGAGACCGCGACGTTGCCTGCCAGGATGCGTCTGGGGGTGGGGCTGGGGCCCCGGCCCCGCCCAGAATTGCCTGAGGCCCGCCAAGGGAGCCCCAGACAGAGACCCCCGCGCCCGCGCCCCCGCCCCCGCCGTTCCTCTGGTTTCCTGGACGCCGAAAGCCGAGGGGCTCGCGGGCCGCGCGGAGGCAACCCAGGTGTGCAGCGGGAGTCGGGGCCCCGGCCACCCAACCTGAGAGGGGCTGGAAGGCAGGCGGCGGCTCTGAGCGCGGTGGGGTGCCAGGGGCCAGCGGCAGGTGCGGCTTGCGGTGCGGCTGGGGCCGGGGGCTAAAGGAGAGGGCAGGCAGGGAAAAAAAGAAACAACAAAAAGCCTACAGCACCCGGTATTCCCAGGCGGTCTCCCATCCAAGTACTAACCGGGCCCGACCCTGCTTAGCTTCCGAGATCAGACGAGATCGGGCGCGTTCAGGGTGGTATGGCCGTAGACGGAGGCGGCGGCCGCCAGGCGCCCTAAGAGCCCTGCGCTGCGCCTGCCTTTCGCTCTGACCCGCCGGTCGGGCCAGCCGGCGGCCGCAGCTCTCCAGCTCTCCACGGAGCGCGCGCTGCACTTGAGCTGCACCACCCGCGACCGGACTCCCGGCGGCCCGGTGGCCGGCCCACGCCGCCCCGCCCCCCGCCCCCCGTCACCCCCGGCCAACGCTCGGCCGGCCCGGCCCAGCCCGGCCCGGGGGACCACAGGGCTTCCGGGACCGGGAGCAGCCGGGCCGGGTGTGCCTGCCGGGGGGTGTAGGGGGGAGGGTGGAGTGAGGGGCGCGGAGGTCTTGGCGCTCTCCCACCCTGGGACCCTCCAGGCACCACCCGGCTCGGGGGCCGCCGCCCCTCCCCCACCCCCTCGCCCACCTCCCCAAGGCGTTCGCTGCCCAGGGCCTCGGGGCCCGCTGGGGCCCGCGGTCCTCTGAGCCTCCTGCGGGCCTAGGCGCAGCCCAGCCGTGGCCCTGAGCGCCCATCCTGCCCGGCACCTGCGCGGTGCCCAAACCCACCTGCAGCCACCAGCGCCGGCGACCAGAGCTCGTCAGCCCCGCCCCTTCGCCCTACCGAGGCCCCCCCCCTCCCCTTGCCCCCACGCCGCCCTCCAAGCACAGGACCTTGCTGAGGGTGCAGACGAGCGACATGCAGCCACACGGACAGGCACACAGACACACTCGCAGGCACCCACGCCAAGCGAGACAGCCGGCCGGCGCAAGCTCGTCAGCCAGGGCCACAGCCACAGCACCCACCCGTGAGAGGCCGGGGCCAGAGGAAGGGACGGCAGGCCGGGGGTCAGGAGAGACAGAGACGGACAGAGATGAAGGTTCAGAGACAGGCTCCCAAGACGGCGAGAGGGCAGATGCAGATGCAGATGCAGATGCAGATGCAGACAGACAGACAGACAGACACGAGCGCGCAGGCACACCCAGGGAGCGAGAGCCAGAGAGAGGGAGACACAGAGCGACCGACAGAGAGACGGAAAGCGGGAGACGGACAGGGGACAGGGGATGGCATCCCATCCGAGACGGACACTCTGGCACAGACCGTCACACACCGCAGAGAGCGGCCCGTGCGCAAGGGAGGGGGCGTCAGCCTTGGGCCGGGCGAGCCCCGGCTGGACGCGGTGCCCTGGGGCTGGCAATCACCCGTGGGGACCCCAAGACTTCCTCGCAGCCGAGGTCTCAAAGGTCCCCTTCGGCTTGGCTCCCTGAGGCGAGACCCAGCCCCCGCCCCCAGGCCAGAGGGTGAGTGTGGGAGAGAGTGTGCGTGTGAGTGTGTCGGTGGGCGACGGTGGGGTCGGGTCGACTGGGGGGGCCGGGTGGATACCCACAGCGGAGGGGGGCGGGTGTGGCGGCCGGGGCTTTGGAAGCCTGTGTGGTCCTCTTGCTGTCTCTCTCTCTCCCTCTTTCTCCGTCTCCCTTACTTGTGGTTTCCGGCTCTTGACCTGTCTGGGCTGCGGGGGGTGTGTCTGTGTCTGGGGGGGCGGGCGTGAGGGTGTGTGTGTGTGTGTGTGTGTGTGTGTGTGTGTGTGTGTGTGCGTGTGCGTGTGTGTGTGCGGTGCGCCCGCGCCTGCGGGAGACCGCGACGTTGCCTGCCAGGATGCGTCTGGGGGTGGGGCTGGGGCCCCGGCCCCGCCCAGAATTGCCTGAGGCCCGCCAAGGGAGCCCCAGACAGAGACCCCCGCGCCCGCGCCCCCGCCCCCGCCGTTCCTCTGGTTTCCTGGACGCCGAAAGCCGAGGGGCTCGCGGGCCGCGCGGAGGCAACCCAGGTGTGCAGCGGGAGTCGGGGCCCCGGCCACCCAACCTGAGAGGGGCTGGAAGGCAGGCGGCGGCTCTGAGCGCGGTGGGGTGCCAGGGGCCAGCGGCAGGTGCGGCTTGCGGTGCGGCTGGGGCCGGGGGCTAAAGGAGAGGGCAGGCAGGGAAAAAAAGAAACAACAAAAAGCCTACAGCACCCGGTATTCCCAGGCGGTCTCCCATCCAAGTACTAACCGGGCCCGACCCTGCTTAGCTTCCGAGATCAGACGAGATCGGGCGCGTTCAGGGTGGTATGGCCGTAGACGGAGGCGGCGGCCGCCAGGCGCCCTAAGAGCCCTGCGCTGCGCCTGCCTTTCGCTCTGACCCGCCGGTCGGGCCAGCCGGCGGCCGCAGCTCTCCAGCTCTCCACGGAGCGCGCGCTGCACTTGAGCTGCACCACCCGCGACCGGACTCCCGGCGGCCCGGTGGCCGGCCCACGCCGCCCCGCCCCCCGCCCCCCGTCACCCCCGGCCAACGCTCGGCCGGCCCGGCCCAGCCCGGCCCGGGGGACCACAGGGCTTCCGGGACCGGGAGCAGCCGGGCCGGGTGTGCCTGCCGGGGGGTGTAGGGGGGAGGGTGGAGTGAGGGGCGCGGAGGTCTTGGCGCTCTCCCACCCTGGGACCCTCCAGGCACCACCCGGCTCGGGGGCCGCCGCCCCTCCCCCACCCCCTCGCCCACCTCCCCAAGGCGTTCGCTGCCCAGGGCCTCGGGGCCCGCTGGGGCCCGCGGTCCTCTGAGCCTCCTGCGGGCCTAGGCGCAGCCCAGCCGTGGCCCTGAGCGCCCATCCTGCCCGGCACCTGCGCGGTGCCCAAACCCACCTGCAGCCACCAGCGCCGGCGACCAGAGCTCGTCAGCCCCGCCCCTTCGCCCTACCGAGGCCCCCCCCCTCCCCTTGCCCCCACGCCGCCCTCCAAGCACAGGACCTTGCTGAGGGTGCAGACGAGCGACATGCAGCCACACGGACAGGCACACAGACACACTCGCAGGCACCCACGCCAAGCGAGACAGCCGGCCGGCGCAAGCTCGTCAGCCAGGGCCACAGCCACAGCACCCACCCGTGAGAGGCCGGGGCCAGAGGAAGGGACGGCAGGCCGGGGGTCAGGAGAGACAGAGACGGACAGAGATGAAGGTTCAGAGACAGGCTCCCAAGACGGCGAGAGGGCAGATGCAGATGCAGATGCAGATGCAGATGCAGACAGACAGACAGACAGACACGAGCGCGCAGGCACACCCAGGGAGCGAGAGCCAGAGAGAGGGAGACACAGAGCGACCGACAGAGAGACGGAAAGCGGGAGACGGACAGGGGACAGGGGATGGCATCCCATCCGAGACGGACACTCTGGCACAGACCGTCACACACCGCAGAGAGCGGCCCGTGCGCAAGGGAGGGGGCGTCAGCCTTGGGCCGGGCGAGCCCCGGCTGGACGCGGTGCCCTGGGGCTGGCAATCACCCGTGGGGACCCCAAGACTTCCTCGCAGCCGAGGTCTCAAAGGTCCCCTTCGGCTTGGCTCCCTGAGGCGAGACCCAGCCCCCGCCCCCAGGCCAGAGGGTGAGTGTGGGAGAGAGTGTGCGTGTGAGTGTGTCGGTGGGCGACGGTGGGGTCGGGTCGACTGGGGGGGCCGGGTGGATACCCACAGCGGAGGGGGGCGGGTGTGGCGGCCGGGGCTTTGGAAGCCTGTGTGGTCCTCTTGCTGTCTCTCTCTCTCCCTCTTTCTCCGTCTCCCTTACTTGTGGTTTCCGGCTCTTGACCTGTCTGGGCTGCGGGGGGTGTGTCTGTGTCTGGGGGGGCGGGCGTGAGGGTGTGTGTGTGTGTGTGTGTGTGTGTGTGTGTGTGTGTGTGTGCGTGTGCGTGTGTGTGTGCGGTGCGCCCGCGCCTGCGGGAGACCGCGACGTTGCCTGCCAGGATGCGTCTGGGGGTGGGGCTGGGGCCCCGGCCCCGCCCAGAATTGCCTGAGGCCCGCCAAGGGAGCCCCAGACAGAGACCCCCGCGCCCGCGCCCCCGCCCCCGCCGTTCCTCTGGTTTCCTGGACGCCGAAAGCCGAGGGGCTCGCGGGCCGCGCGGAGGCAACCCAGGTGTGCAGCGGGAGTCGGGGCCCCGGCCACCCAACCTGAGAGGGGCTGGAAGGCAGGCGGCGGCTCTGAGCGCGGTGGGGTGCCAGGGGCCAGCGGCAGGTGCGGCTTGCGGTGCGGCTGGGGCCGGGGGCTAAAGGAGAGGGCAGGCAGGGAAAAAAAGAAACAACAAAAAGCCTACAGCACCCGGTATTCCCAGGCGGTCTCCCATCCAAGTACTAACCGGGCCCGACCCTGCTTAGCTTCCGAGATCAGACGAGATCGGGCGCGTTCAGGGTGGTATGGCCGTAGACGGAGGCGGCGGCCGCCAGGCGCCCTAAGAGCCCTGCGCTGCGCCTGCCTTTCGCTCTGACCCGCCGGTCGGGCCAGCCGGCGGCCGCAGCTCTCCAGCTCTCCACGGAGCGCGCGCTGCACTTGAGCTGCACCACCCGCGACCGGACTCCCGGCGGCCCGGTGGCCGGCCCACGCCGCCCCGCCCCCCGCCCCCCGTCACCCCCGGCCAACGCTCGGCCGGCCCGGCCCAGCCCGGCCCGGGGGACCACAGGGCTTCCGGGACCGGGAGCAGCCGGGCCGGGTGTGCCTGCCGGGGGGTGTAGGGGGGAGGGTGGAGTGAGGGGCGCGGAGGTCTTGGCGCTCTCCCACCCTGGGACCCTCCAGGCACCACCCGGCTCGGGGGCCGCCGCCCCTCCCCCACCCCCTCGCCCACCTCCCCAAGGCGTTCGCTGCCCAGGGCCTCGGGGCCCGCTGGGGCCCGCGGTCCTCTGAGCCTCCTGCGGGCCTAGGCGCAGCCCAGCCGTGGCCCTGAGCGCCCATCCTGCCCGGCACCTGCGCGGTGCCCAAACCCACCTGCAGCCACCAGCGCCGGCGACCAGAGCTCGTCAGCCCCGCCCCTTCGCCCTACCGAGGCCCCCCCCTCCCCTTGCCCCCACGCCGCCCTCCAAGCACAGGACCTTGCTGAGGGTGCAGACGAGCGACATGCAGCCACACGGACAGGCACACAGACACACTCGCAGGCACCCACGCCAAGCGAGACAGCCGGCCGGCGCAAGCTCGTCAGCCAGGGCCACAGCCACAGCACCCACCCGTGAGAGGCCGGGGCCAGAGGAAGGGACGGCAGGCCGGGGGTCAGGAGAGACAGAGACGGACAGAGATGAAGGTTCAGAGACAGGCTCCCAAGACGGCGAGAGGGCAGATGCAGATGCAGATGCAGATGCAGATGCAGACAGACAGACAGACAGACACGAGCGCGCAGGCACACCCAGGGAGCGAGAGCCAGAGAGAGGGAGACACAGAGCGACCGACAGAGAGACGGAAAGCGGGAGACGGACAGGGGACAGGGGATGGCATCCCATCCGAGACGGACACTCTGGCACAGACCGTCACACACCGCAGAGAGCGGCCCGTGCGCAAGGGAGGGGGCGTCAGCCTTGGGCCGGGCGAGCCCCGGCTGGACGCGGTGCCCTGGGGCTGGCAATCACCCGTGGGGACCCCAAGACTTCCTCGCAGCCGAGGTCTCAAAGGTCCCCTTCGGCTTGGCTCCCTGAGGCGAGACCCAGCCCCCGCCCCCAGGCCAGAGGGTGAGTGTGGGAGAGAGTGTGCGTGTGAGTGTGTCGGTGGGCGACGGTGGGGTCGGGTCGACTGGGGGGGCCGGGTGGATACCCACAGCGGAGGGGGGCGGGTGTGGCGGCCGGGGCTTTGGAAGCCTGTGTGGTCCTCTTGCTGTCTCTCTCTCTCCCTCTTTCTCCGTCTCCCTTACTTGTGGTTTCCGGCTCTTGACCTGTCTGGGCTGCGGGGGGTGTGTCTGTGTCTGGGGGGGCGGGCGTGAGGGGGTGTGTGTGTGTGTGTGTGTGTGTGTGTGTGTGTGTGCGTGTGCGTGTGTGTGTGCGGTGCGCCCGCGCCTGCGGGAGACCGCGACGTTGCCTGCCAGGATGCGTCTGGGGGTGGGGCTGGGGCCCCGGCCCCGCCCAGAATTGCCTGAGGCCCGCCAAGGGAGCCCCAGACAGAGACCCCCGCGCCCGCGCCCCCGCCCCCGCCGTTCCTCTGGTTTCCTGGACGCCGAAAGCCGAGGGGCTCGCGGGCCGCGCGGAGGCAACCCAGGTGTGCAGCGGGAGTCGGGGCCCCGGCCACCCAACCTGAGAGGGGCTGGAAGGCAGGCGGCGGCTCTGAGCGCGGTGGGGTGCCAGGGGCCAGCGGCAGGTGCGGCTTGCGGTGCGGCTGGGGCCGGGGGCTAAAGGAGAGGGCAGGCAGGGAAAAAAAGAAACAACAAAAAGCCTACAGCACCCGGTATTCCCAGGCGGTCTCCCATCCAAGTACTAACCGGGCCCGACCCTGCTTAGCTTCCGAGATCAGACGAGATCGGGCGCGTTCAGGGTGGTATGGCCGTAGACGGAGGCGGCGGCCGCCAGGCGCCCTAAGAGCCCTGCGCTGCGCCTGCCTTTCGCTCTGACCCGCCGGTCGGGCCAGCCGGCGGCCGCAGCTCTCCAGCTCTCCACGGAGCGCGCGCTGCACTTGAGCTGCACCACCCGCGACCGGACTCCCGGCGGCCCGGTGGCCGGCCCACGCCGCCCCGCCCCCCGCCCCCCGTCACCCCCGGCCAACGCTCGGCCGGCCCGGCCCAGCCCGGCCCGGGGGACCACAGGGCTTCCGGGACCGGGAGCAGCCGGGCCGGGTGTGCCTGCCGGGGGGTGTAGGGGGGAGGGTGGAGTGAGGGGCGCGGAGGTCTTGGCGCTCTCCCACCCTGGGACCCTCCAGGCACCACCCGGCTCGGGGGCCGCCGCCCCTCCCCCACCCCCTCGCCCACCTCCCCAAGGCGTTCGCTGCCCAGGGCCTCGGGGCCCGCTGGGGCCCGCGGTCCTCTGAGCCTCCTGCGGGCCTAGGCGCAGCCCAGCCGTGGCCCTGAGCGCCCATCCTGCCCGGCACCTGCGCGGTGCCCAAACCCACCTGCAGCCACCAGCGCCGGCGACCAGAGCTCGTCAGCCCCGCCCCTTCGCCCTACCGAGGCCCCCCCCTCCCCTTGCCCCCACGCCGCCCTCCAAGCACAGGACCTTGCTGAGGGTGCAGACGAGCGACATGCAGCCACACGGACAGGCACACAGACACACTCGCAGGCACCCACGCCAAGCGAGACAGCCGGCCGGCGCAAGCTCGTCAGCCAGGGCCACAGCCACAGCACCCACCCGTGAGAGGCCGGGGCCAGAGGAAGGGACGGCAGGCCGGGGGTCAGGAGAGACAGAGACGGACAGAGATGAAGGTTCAGAGACAGGCTCCCAAGACGGCGAGAGGGCAGATGCAGATGCAGATGCAGATGCAGATGCAGACAGACAGACAGACAGACACGAGCGCGCAGGCACACCCAGGGAGCGAGAGCCAGAGAGAGGGAGACACAGAGCGACCGACAGAGAGACGGAAAGCGGGAGACGGACAGGGGACAGGGGATGGCATCCCATCCGAGACGGACACTCTGGCACAGACCGTCACACACCGCAGAGAGCGGCCCGTGCGCAAGGGAGGGGGCGTCAGCCTTGGGCCGGGCGAGCCCCGGCTGGACGCGGTGCCCTGGGGCTGGCAATCACCCGTGGGGACCCCAAGACTTCCTCGCAGCCGAGGTCTCAAAGGTCCCCTTCGGCTTGGCTCCCTGAGGCGAGACCCAGCCCCCGCCCCCAGGCCAGAGGGTGAGTGTGGGAGAGAGTGTGCGTGTGAGTGTGTCGGTGGGCGACGGTGGGGTCGGGTCGACTGGGGGGGCCGGGTGGATACCCACAGCGGAGGGGGGCGGGTGTGGCGGCCGGGGCTTTGGAAGCCTGTGTGGTCCTCTTGCTGTCTCTCTCTCTCCCTCTTTCTCCGTCTCCCTTACTTGTGGTTTCCGGCTCTTGACCTGTCTGGGCTGCGGGGGGTGTGTCTGTGTCTGGGGGGGCGGGCGTGAGGGTGTGTGTGTGTGTGTGTGTGTGTGTGTGTGTGTGTGTGTGTGTGCGTGTGCGTGTGTGTGTGCGGTGCGCCCGCGCCTGCGGGAGACCGCGACGTTGCCTGCCAGGATGCGTCTGGGGGTGGGGCTGGGGCCCCGGCCCCGCCCAGAATTGCCTGAGGCCCGCCAAGGGAGCCCCAGACAGAGACCCCCGCGCCCGCGCCCCCGCCCCCGCCGTTCCTCTGGTTTCCTGGACGCCGAAAGCCGAGGGGCTCGCGGGCCGCGCGGAGGCAACCCAGGTGTGCAGCGGGAGTCGGGGCCCCGGCCACCCAACCTGAGAGGGGCTGGAAGGCAGGCGGCGGCTCTGAGCGCGGTGGGGTGCCAGGGGCCAGCGGCAGGTGCGGCTTGCGGTGCGGCTGGGGCCGGGGGCTAAAGGAGAGGGCAGGCAGGGAAAAAAAGAAACAACAAAAAGCCTACAGCACCCGGTATTCCCAGGCGGTCTCCCATCCAAGTACTAACCGGGCCCGACCCTGCTTAGCTTCCGAGATCAGACGAGATCGGGCGCGTTCAGGGTGGTATGGCCGTAGACGGAGGCGGCGGCCGCCAGGCGCCCTAAGAGCCCTGCGCTGCGCCTGCCTTTCGCTCTGACCCGCCGGTCGGGCCAGCCGGCGGCCGCAGCTCTCCAGCTCTCCACGGAGCGCGCGCTGCACTTGAGCTGCACCACCCGCGACCGGACTCCCGGCGGCCCGGTGGCCGGCCCACGCCGCCCCGCCCCCCGCCCCCCGTCACCCCCGGCCAACGCTCGGCCGGCCCGGCCCAGCCCGGCCCGGGGGACCACAGGGCTTCCGGGACCGGGAGCAGCCGGGCCGGGTGTGCCTGCCGGGGGGTGTAGGGGGGAGGGTGGAGTGAGGGGCGCGGAGGTCTTGGCGCTCTCCCACCCTGGGACCCTCCAGGCACCACCCGGCTCGGGGGCCGCCGCCCCTCCCCCACCCCCTCGCCCACCTCCCCAAGGCGTTCGCTGCCCAGGGCCTCGGGGCCCGCTGGGGCCCGCGGTCCTCTGAGCCTCCTGCGGGCCTAGGCGCAGCCCAGCCGTGGCCCTGAGCGCCCATCCTGCCCGGCACCTGCGCGGTGCCCAAACCCACCTGCAGCCCCACCTGCAGCCACCAGCGCCGGCGACCAGAGCTCGTCAGCCCCGCCCCTTCGCCCTACCGAGGCCCCCCCCTCCCCTTGCCCCCACGCCGCCCTCCAAGCACAGGACCTTGCTGAGGGTGCAGACGAGCGACATGCAGCCACACGGACAGGCACACAGACACACTCGCAGGCACCCACGCCAAGCGAGACAGCCGGCCGGCGCAAGCTCGTCAGCCAGGGCCACAGCCACAGCACCCACCCGTGAGAGGCCGGGGCCAGAGGAAGGGACGGCAGGCCGGGGGTCAGGAGAGACAGAGACGGACAGAGATGAAGGTTCAGAGACAGGCTCCCAAGACGGCGAGAGGGCAGATGCAGATGCAGATGCAGATGCAGATGCAGACAGACAGACAGACAGACACGAGCGCGCAGGCACACCCAGGGAGCGAGAGCCAGAGAGAGGGAGACACAGAGCGACCGACAGAGAGACGGAAAGCGGGAGACGGACAGGGGACAGGGGATGGCATCCCATCCGAGACGGACACTCTGGCACAGACCGTCACACACCGCAGAGAGCGGCCCGTGCGCAAGGGAGGGGGCGTCAGCCTTGGGCCGGGCGAGCCCCGGCTGGACGCGGTGCCCTGGGGCTGGCAATCACCCGTGGGGACCCCAAGACTTCCTCGCAGCCGAGGTCTCAAAGGTCCCCTTCGGCTTGGCTCCCTGAGGCGAGACCCAGCCCCCGCCCCCAGGCCAGAGGGTGAGTGTGGGAGAGAGTGTGCGTGTGAGTGTGTCGGTGGGCGACGGTGGGGTCGGGTCGACTGGGGGGGCCGGGTGGATACCCACAGCGGAGGGGGGCGGGTGTGGCGGCCGGGGCTTTGGAAGCCTGTGTGGTCCTCTTGCTGTCTCTCTCTCTCCCTCTTTCTCCGTCTCCCTTACTTGTGGTTTCCGGCTCTTGACCTGTCTGGGCTGCGGGGGGTGTGTCTGTGTCTGGGGGGGCGGGCGTGAGGGTGTGTGTGTGTGTGTGTGTGTGTGTGCGTGTGCGTGTGTGTGTGCGGTGCGCCCGCGCCTGCGGGAGACCGCGACGTTGCCTGCCAGGATGCGTCTGGGGGTGGGGCTGGGGCCCCGGCCCCGCCCAGAATTGCCTGAGGCCCGCCAAGGGAGCCCCAGACAGAGACCCCCGCGCCCGCGCCCCCGCCCCCGCCGTTCCTCTGGTTTCCTGGACGCCGAAAGCCGAGGGGCTCGCGGGCCGCGCGGAGGCAACCCAGGTGTGCAGCGGGAGTCGGGGCCCCGGCCACCCAACCTGAGAGGGGCTGGAAGGCAGGCGGCGGCTCTGAGCGCGGTGGGGTGCCAGGGGCCAGCGGCAGGTGCGGCTTGCGGTGCGGCTGGGGCCGGGGGCTAAAGGAGAGGGCAGGCAGGGAAAAAAAGAAACAACAAAAAGCCTACAGCACCCGGTATTCCCAGGCGGTCTCCCATCCAAGTACTAACCGGGCCCGACCCTGCTTAGCTTCCGAGATCAGACGAGATCGGGCGCGTTCAGGGTGGTATGGCCGTAGACGGAGGCGGCGGCCGCCAGGCGCCCTAAGAGCCCTGCGCTGCGCCTGCCTTTCGCTCTGACCCGCCGGTCGGGCCAGCCGGCGGCCGCAGCTCTCCAGCTCTCCACGGAGCGCGCGCTGCACTTGAGCTGCACCACCCGCGACCGGACTCCCGGCGGCCCGGTGGCCGGCCCACGCCGCCCCGCCCCCCGCCCCCCGTCACCCCCGGCCAACGCTCGGCCGGCCCGGCCCAGCCCGGCCCGGGGGACCACAGGGCTTCCGGGACCGGGAGCAGCCGGGCCGGGTGTGCCTGCCGGGGGGTGTAGGGGGGAGGGTGGAGTGAGGGGCGCGGAGGTCTTGGCGCTCTCCCACCCTGGGACCCTCCAGGCACCACCCGGCTCGGGGGCCGCCGCCCCTCCCCCACCCCCTCGCCCACCTCCCCAAGGCGTTCGCTGCCCAGGGCCTCGGGGCCCGCTGGGGCCCGCGGTCCTCTGAGCCTCCTGCGGGCCTAGGCGCAGCCCAGCCGTGGCCCTGAGCGCCCATCCTGCCCGGCACCTGCGCGGTGCCCAAACCCACCTGCAGCCACCAGCGCCGGCGACCAGAGCTCGTCAGCCCCGCCCCTTCGCCCTACCGAGGCCCCCCCCCTCCCCTTGCCCCCACGCCGCCCTCCAAGCACAGGACCTTGCTGAGGGTGCAGACGAGCGACATGCAGCCACACGGACAGGCACACAGACACACTCGCAGGCACCCACGCCAAGCGAGACAGCCGGCCGGCGCAAGCTCGTCAGCCAGGGCCACAGCCACAGCACCCACCCGTGAGAGGCCGGGGCCAGAGGAAGGGACGGCAGGCCGGGGGTCAGGAGAGACAGAGACGGACAGAGATGAAGGTTCAGAGACAGGCTCCCAAGACGGCGAGAGGGCAGATGCAGATGCAGATGCAGATGCAGATGCAGACAGACAGACAGACAGACACGAGCGCGCAGGCACACCCAGGGAGCGAGAGCCAGAGAGAGGGAGACACAGAGCGACCGACAGAGAGACGGAAAGCGGGAGACGGACAGGGGACAGGGGATGGCATCCCATCCGAGACGGACACTCTGGCACAGACCGTCACACACCGCAGAGAGCGGCCCGTGCGCAAGGGAGGGGGCGTCAGCCTTGGGCCGGGCGAGCCCCGGCTGGACGCGGTGCCCTGGGGCTGGCAATCACCCGTGGGGACCCCAAGACTTCCTCGCAGCCGAGGTCTCAAAGGTCCCCTTCGGCTTGGCTCCCTGAGGCGAGACCCAGCCCCCGCCCCCAGGCCAGAGGGTGAGTGTGGGAGAGAGTGTGCGTGTGAGTGTGTCGGTGGGCGACGGTGGGGTCGGGTCGACTGGGGGGGCCGGGTGGATACCCACAGCGGAGGGGGGCGGGTGTGGCGGCCGGGGCTTTGGAAGCCTGTGTGGTCCTCTTGCTGTCTCTCTCTCTCCCTCTTTCTCCGTCTCCCTTACTTGTGGTTTCCGGCTCTTGACCTGTCTGGGCTGCGGGGGGTGTGTCTGTGTCTGGGGGGGCGGGCGTGAGGGTGTGTGTGTGTGTGTGTGTGTGTGTGTGTGTGTGTGTGCGTGTGCGTGTGTGTGTGCGGTGCGCCCGCGCCTGCGGGAGACCGCGACGTTGCCTGCCAGGATGCGTCTGGGGGTGGGGCTGGGGCCCCGGCCCCGCCCAGAATTGCCTGAGGCCCGCCAAGGGAGCCCCAGACAGAGACCCCCGCGCCCGCGCCCCCGCCCCCGCCGTTCCTCTGGTTTCCTGGACGCCGAAAGCCGAGGGGCTCGCGGGCCGCGCGGAGGCAACCCAGGTGTGCAGCGGGAGTCGGGGCCCCGGCCACCCAACCTGAGAGGGGCTGGAAGGCAGGCGGCGGCTCTGAGCGCGGTGGGGTGCCAGGGGCCAGCGGCAGGTGCGGCTTGCGGTGCGGCTGGGGCCGGGGGCTAAAGGAGAGGGCAGGCAGGGAAAAAAAGAAACAACAAAAAGCCTACAGCACCCGGTATTCCCAGGCGGTCTCCCATCCAAGTACTAACCGGGCCCGACCCTGCTTAGCTTCCGAGATCAGACGAGATCGGGCGCGTTCAGGGTGGTATGGCCGTAGACGGAGGCGGCGGCCGCCAGGCGCCCTAAGAGCCCTGCGCTGCGCCTGCCTTTCGCTCTGACCCGCCGGTCGGGCCAGCCGGCGGCCGCAGCTCTCCAGCTCTCCACGGAGCGCGCGCTGCACTTGAGCTGCACCACCCGCGACCGGACTCCCGGCGGCCCGGTGGCCGGCCCACGCCGCCCCGCCCCCCGCCCCCCGTCACCCCCGGCCAACGCTCGGCCGGCCCGGCCCAGCCCGGCCCGGGGGACCACAGGGCTTCCGGGACCGGGAGCAGCCGGGCCGGGTGTGCCTGCCAGGGGGTGTAGGGGGGAGGGTGGAGTGAGGGGCGCGGAGGTCTTGGCGCTCTCCCACCCTGGGACCCTCCAGGCACCACCCGGCTCGGGGGCCGCCGCCCCTCCCCCACCCCCTCGCCCACCTCCCCAAGGCGTTCGCTGCCCAGGGCCTCGGGGCCCGCTGGGGCCCGCGGTCCTCTGAGCCTCCTGCGGGCCTAGGCGCAGCCCAGCCGTGGCCCTGAGCGCCCATCCTGCCCGGCACCTGCGCGGTGCCCAAACCCACCTGCAGCCACCAGCGCCGGCGACCAGAGCTCGTCAGCCCCGCCCCTTCGCCCTACCGAGGCCCCCCCCTCCCCTTGCCCCCACGCCGCCCTCCAAGCACAGGACCTTGCTGAGGGTGCAGACGAGCGACATGCAGCCACACGGACAGGCACACAGACACACTCGCAGGCACCCACGCCAAGCGAGACAGCCGGCCGGCGCAAGCTCGTCAGCCAGGGCCACAGCCACAGCACCCACCCGTGAGAGGCCGGGGCCAGAGGAAGGGACGGCAGGCCGGGGGTCAGGAGAGACAGAGACGGACAGAGATGAAGGTTCAGAGACAGGCTCCCAAGACGGCGAGAGGGCAGATGCAGATGCAGATGCAGATGCAGATGCAGACAGACAGACAGACAGACACGAGCGCGCAGGCACACCCAGGGAGCGAGAGCCAGAGAGAGGGAGACACAGAGCGACCGACAGAGAGACGGAAAGCGGGAGACGGACAGGGGACAGGGGATGGCATCCCATCCGAGACGGACACTCTGGCACAGACCGTCACACACCGCAGAGAGCGGCCCGTGCGCAAGGGAGGGGGCGTCAGCCTTGGGCCGGGCGAGCCCCGGCTGGACGCGGTGCCCTGGGGCTGGCAATCACCCGTGGGGACCCCAAGACTTCCTCGCAGCCGAGGTCTCAAAGGTCCCCTTCGGCTTGGCTCCCTGAGGCGAGACCCAGCCCCCGCCCCCAGGCCAGAGGGTGAGTGTGGGAGAGAGTGTGCGTGTGAGTGTGTCGGTGGGCGACGGTGGGGTCGGGTCGACTGGGGGGGCCGGGTGGATACCCACAGCGGAGGGGGGCGGGTGTGGCGGCCGGGGCTTTGGAAGCCTGTGTGGTCCTCTTGCTGTCTCTCTCTCTCCCTCTTTCTCCGTCTCCCTTACTTGTGGTTTCCGGCTCTTGACCTGTCTGGGCTGCGGGGGGTGTGTCTGTGTCTGGGGGGGCGGGCGTGAGGGTGTGTGTGTGTGTGTGTGTGTGTGTGTGTGTGTGTGTGTGTGCGTGTGCGTGTGTGTGTGCGGTGCGCCCGCGCCTGCGGGAGACCGCGACGTTGCCTGCCAGGATGCGTCTGGGGGTGGGGCTGGGGCCCCGGCCCTGCCCAGAATTGCCTGAGGCCCGCCAAGGGAGCCCCAGACAGAGACCCCCGCGCCCGCGCCCCCGCCCCCGCCGTTCCTCTGGTTTCCTGGACGCCGAAAGCCGAGGGGCTCGCGGGCCGCGCGGAGGCAACCCAGGTGTGCAGCGGGAGTCGGGGCCCCGGCCACCCAACCTGAGAGGGGCTGGAAGGCAGGCGGCGGCTCTGAGCGCGGTGGGGTGCCAGGGGCCAGCGGCAGGTGCGGCTTGCGGTGCGGCTGGGGCCGGGGGCTAAAGGAGAGGGCAGGCAGGGAAAAAAAGAAACAACAAAAAGCCTACAGCACCCGGTATTCCCAGGCGGTCTCCCATCCAAGTACTAACCGGGCCCGACCCTGCTTAGCTTCCGAGATCAGACGAGATCGGGCGCGTTCAGGGTGGTATGGCCGTAGACGGAGGCGGCGGCCGCCAGGCGCCCTAAGAGCCCTGCGCTGCGCCTGCCTTTCGCTCTGACCCGCCGGTCGGGCCAGCCGGCGGCCGCAGCTCTCCAGCTCTCCACGGAGCGCGCGCTGCACTTGAGCTGCACCACCCGCGACCGGACTCCCGGCGGCCCGGTGGCCGGCCCACGCCGCCCCGCCCCCCGCCCCCCGTCACCCCCGGCCAACGCTCGGCCGGCCCGGCCCAGCCCGGCCCGGGGGACCACAGGGCTTCCGGGACCGGGAGCAGCCGGGCCGGGTGTGCCTGCCGGGGGGTGTAGGGGGGAGGGTGGAGTGAGGGGCGCGGAGGTCTTGGCGCTCTCCCACCCTGGGACCCTCCAGGCACCACCCGGCTCGGGGGCCGCCGCCCCTCCCCCACCCCCTCGCCCACCTCCCCAAGGCGTTCGCTGCCCAGGGCCTCGGGGCCCGCTGGGGCCCGCGGTCCTCTGAGCCTCCTGCGGGCCTAGGCGCAGCCCAGCCGTGGCCCTGAGCGCCCATCCTGCCCGGCACCTGCGCGGTGCCCAAACCCACCTGCAGCCACCAGCGCCGGCGACCAGAGCTCGTCAGCCCCGCCCCTTCGCCCTACCGAGGCCCCCCCCTCCCCTTGCCCCCACGCCGCCCTCCAAGCACAGGACCTTGCTGAGGGTGCAGACGAGCGACATGCAGCCACACGGACAGGCACACAGACACACTCGCAGGCACCCACGCCAAGCGAGACAGCCGGCCGGCGCAAGCTCGTCAGCCAGGGCCACAGCCACAGCACCCACCCGTGAGAGGCCGGGGCCAGAGGAAGGGACGGCAGGCCGGGGGTCAGGAGAGACAGAGACGGACAGAGATGAAGGTTCAGAGACAGGCTCCCAAGACGGCGAGAGGGCAGATGCAGATGCAGATGCAGATGCAGATGCAGACAGACAGACAGACAGACACGAGCGCGCAGGCACACCCAGGGAGCGAGAGCCAGAGAGAGGGAGACACAGAGCGACCGACAGAGAGACGGAAAGCGGGAGACGGACAGGGGACAGGGGATGGCATCCCATCCGAGACGGACACTCTGGCACAGACCGTCACACACCGCAGAGAGCGGCCCGTGCGCAAGGGAGGGGGCGTCAGCCTTGGGCCGGGCGAGCCCCGGCTGGACGCGGTGCCCTGGGGCTGGCAATCACCCGTGGGGACCCCAAGACTTCCTCGCAGCCGAGGTCTCAAAGGTCCCCTTCGGCTTGGCTCCCTGAGGCGAGACCCAGCCCCCGCCCCCAGGCCAGAGGGTGAGTGTGGGAGAGAGTGTGCGTGTGAGTGTGTCGGTGGGCGACGGTGGGGTCGGGTCGACTGGGGGGGCCGGGTGGATACCCACAGCGGAGGGGGGCGGGTGTGGCGGCCGGGGCTTTGGAAGCCTGTGTGGTCCTCTTGCTGTCTCTCTCTCTCCCTCTTTCTCCGTCTCCCTTACTTGTGGTTTCCGGCTCTTGACCTGTCTGGGCTGCGGGGGGTGTGTCTGTGTCTGGGGGGGCGGGCGTGAGGGGGTGTGTGTGTGTGTGTGTGTGTGTGTGTGTGTGTGTGTGCGTGTGCGTGTGTGTGTGCGGTGCGCCCGCGCCTGCCGGAGACCGCGACGTTGCCTGCCAGGATGCGTCTGGGGGTGGGGCTGGGGCCCCGGCCCCGCCCAGAATTGCCTGAGGCCCGCCAAGGGAGCCCCAGACAGAGACCCCCGCGCCCGCGCCCCCGCCCCCGCCGTTCCTCTGGTTTCCTGGACGCCGAAAGCCGAGGGGCTCGCGGGCCGCGCGGAGGCAACCCAGGTGTGCAGCGGGAGTCGGGGCCCCGGCCACCCAACCTGAGAGGGGCTGGAAGGCAGGCGGCGGCTCTGAGCGCGGTGGGGTGCCAGGGGCCAGCGGCAGGTGCGGCTTGCGGTGCGGCTGGGGCCGGGGGCTAAAGGAGAGGGCAGGCAGGGAAAAAAAGAAACAACAAAAAGCCTACAGCACCCGGTATTCCCAGGCGGTCTCCCATCCAAGTACTAACCGGGCCCGACCCTGCTTAGCTTCCGAGATCAGACGAGATCGGGCGCGTTCAGGGTGGTATGGCCGTAGACGGAGGCGGCGGCCGCCAGGCGCCCTAAGAGCCCTGCGCTGCGCCTGCCTTTCGCTCTGACCCGCCGGTCGGGCCAGCCGGCGGCCGCAGCTCTCCAGCTCTCCACGGAGCGCGCGCTGCACTTGAGCTGCACCACCCGCGACCGGACTCCCGGCGGCCCGGTGGCCGGCCCACGCCGCCCCGCCCCCCGCCCCCCGTCACCCCCGGCCAACGCTCGGCCGGCCCGGCCCAGCCCGGCCCGGGGGACCACAGGGCTTCCGGGACCGGGAGCAGCCGGGCCGGGTGTGCCTGCCGGGGGGTGTAGGGGGGAGGGTGGAGTGAGGGGCGCGGAGGTCTTGGCGCTCTCCCACCCTGGGACCCTCCAGGCACCACCCGGCTCGGGGGCCGCCGCCCCTCCCCCACCCCCTCGCCCACCTCCCCAAGGCGTTCGCTGCCCAGGGCCTCGGGGCCCGCTGGGGCCCGCGGTCCTCTGAGCCTCCTGCGGGCCTAGGCGCAGCCCAGCCGTGGCCCTGAGCGCCCATCCTGCCCGGCACCTGCGCGGTGCCCAAACCCACCTGCAGCCACCAGCGCCGGCGACCAGAGCTCGTCAGCCCCGCCCCTTCGCCCTACCGAGGCCCCCCCCCTCCCCTTGCCCCCACGCCGCCCTCCAAGCACAGGACCTTGCTGAGGGTGCAGACGAGCGACATGCAGCCACACGGACAGGCACACAGACACGCTCGCAGGCACCCACGCCAAGCGAGACAGCCGGCCGGCGCAAGCTCGTCAGCCAGGGCCACAGCCACAGCACCCACCCGTGAGAGGCCGGGGCCAGAGGAAGGGACGGCAGGCCGGGGGTCAGGAGAGACAGAGACGGACAGAGATGAAGGTTCAGAGACAGGCTCCCAAGACGGCGAGAGGGCAGATGCAGATGCAGATGCAGATGCAGATGCAGACAGACAGACAGACAGACACGAGCGCGCAGGCACACCCAGGGAGCGAGAGCCAGAGAGAGGGAGACACAGAGCGACCGACAGAGAGACGGAAAGCGGGAGACGGACAGGGGACAGGGGATGGCATCCCATCCGAGACGGACACTCTGGCACAGACCGTCACACACCGCAGAGAGCGGCCCGTGCGCAAGGGAGGGGGCGTCAGCCTTGGGCCGGGCGAGCCCCGGCTGGACGCGGTGCCCTGGGGCTGGCAATCACCCGTGGGGACCCCAAGACTTCCTCGCAGCCGAGGTCTCAAAGGTCCCCTTCGGCTTGGCTCCCTGAGGCGAGACCCAGCCCCCGCCCCCAGGCCAGAGGGTGAGTGTGGGAGAGAGTGTGCGTGTGAGTGTGTCGGTGGGCGACGGTGGGGTCGGGTCGACTGGGGGGGCCGGGTGGATACCCACAGCGGAGGGGGGCGGGTGTGGCGGCCGGGGCTTTGGAAGCCTGTGTGGTCCTCTTGCTGTCTCTCTCTCTCCCTCTTTCTCCGTCTCCCTTACTTGTGGTTTCCGGCTCTTGACCTGTCTGGGCTGCGGGGGGTGTGTCTGTGTCTGGGGGGGCGGGCGTGAGGGTGTGTGTGTGTGTGTGTGTGTGTGTGTGTGTGTGTGTGTGTGCGTGTGCGTGTGTGTGTGCGGTGCGCCCGCGCCTGCGGGAGACCGCGACGTTGCCTGCCAGGATGCGTCTGGGGGTGGGGCTGGGGCCCCGGCCCCGCCCAGAATTGCCTGAGGCCCGCCAAGGGAGCCCCAGACAGAGACCCCCGCGCCCGCGCCCCCGCCCCCGCCGTTCCTCTGGTTTCCTGGACGCCGAAAGCCGAGGGGCTCGCGGGCCGCGCGGAGGCAACCCAGGTGTGCAGCGGGAGTCGGGGCCCCGGCCACCCAACCTGAGAGGGGCTGGAAGGCAGGCGGCGGCTCTGAGCGCGGTGGGGTGCCAGGGGCCAGCGGCAGGTGCGGCTTGCGGTGCGGCTGGGGCCGGGGGCTAAAGGAGAGGGCAGGCAGGGAAAAAAAGAAACAACAAAAAGCCTACAGCACCCGGTATTCCCAGGCGGTCTCCCATCCAAGTACTAACCGGGCCCGACCCTGCTTAGCTTCCGAGATCAGACGAGATCGGGCGCGTTCAGGGTGGTATGGCCGTAGACGGAGGCGGCGGCCGCCAGGCGCCCTAAGAGCCCTGCGCTGCGCCTGCCTTTCGCTCTGACCCGCCGGTCGGGCCAGCCGGCGGCCGCAGCTCTCCAGCTCTCCACGGAGCGCGCGCTGCACTTGAGCTGCACCACCCGCGACCGGACTCCCGGCGGCCCGGTGGCCGGCCCACGCCGCCCCGCCCCCCGCCCCCCGTCACCCCCGGCCAACGCTCGGCCGGCCCGGCCCAGCCCGGCCCGGGGGACCACAGGGCTTCCGGGACCGGGAGCAGCCGGGCCGGGTGTGCCTGCCGGGGGGTGTAGGGGGGAGGGTGGAGTGAGGGGCGCGGAGGTCTTGGCGCTCTCCCACCCTGGGACCCTCCAGGCACCACCCGGCTCGGGGGCCGCCGCCCCTCCCCCACCCCCTCGCCCACCTCCCCAAGGCGTTCGCTGCCCAGGGCCTCGGGGCCCGCTGGGGCCCGCGGTCCTCTGAGCCTCCTGCGGGCCTAGGCGCAGCCCAGCCGTGGCCCTGAGCGCCCATCCTGCCCGGCACCTGCGCGGTGCCCAAACCCACCTGCAGCCACCAGCGCCGGCGACCAGAGCTCGTCAGCCCCGCCCCTTCGCCCTACCGAGGCCCCCCCCCTCCCCTTGCCCCCACGCCGCCCTCCAAGCACAGGACCTTGCTGAGGGTGCAGACGAGCGACATGCAGCCACACGGACAGGCACACAGACACACTCGCAGGCACCCACGCCAAGCGAGACAGCCGGCCGGCGCAAGCTCGTCAGCCAGGGCCACAGCCACAGCACCCACCCGTGAGAGGCCGGGGCCAGAGGAAGGGACGGCAGGCCGGGGGTCAGGAGAGACAGAGACGGACAGAGATGAAGGTTCAGAGACAGGCTCCCAAGACGGCGAGAGGGCAGATGCAGATGCAGATGCAGATGCAGATGCAGACAGACAGACAGACAGACACGAGCGCGCAGGCACACCCAGGGAGCGAGAGCCAGAGAGAGGGAGACACAGAGCGACCGACAGAGAGACGGAAAGCGGGAGACGGACAGGGGACAGGGGATGGCATCCCATCCGAGACGGACACTCTGGCACAGACCGTCACACACCGCAGAGAGCGGCCCGTGCGCAAGGGAGGGGGCGTCAGCCTTGGGCCGGGCGAGCCCCGGCTGGACGCGGTGCCCTGGGGCTGGCAATCACCCGTGGGGACCCCAAGACTTCCTCGCAGCCGAGGTCTCAAAGGTCCCCTTCGGCTTGGCTCCCTGAGGCGAGACCCAGCCCCCGCCCCCAGGCCAGAGGGTGAGTGTGGGAGAGAGTGTGCGTGTGAGTGTGTCGGTGGGCGACGGTGGGGTCGGGTCGACTGGGGGGGCCGGGTGGATACCCACAGCGGAGGGGGGCGGGTGTGGCGGCCGGGGCTTTGGAAGCCTGTGTGGTCCTCTTGCTGTCTCTCTCTCTCCCTCTTTCTCCGTCTCCCTTACTTGTGGTTTCCGGCTCTTGACCTGTCTGGGCTGCGGGGGGTGTGTCTGTGTCTGGGGGGGCGGGCGTGAGGGTGTGTGTGTGTGTGTGTGTGTGTGTGCGTGTGCGTGTGTGTGTGCGGTGCGCCCGCGCCTGCGGGAGACCGCGACGTTGCCTGCCAGGATGCGTCTGGGGGTGGGGCTGGGGCCCCGGCCCCGCCCAGAATTGCCTGAGGCCCGCCAAGGGAGCCCCAGACAGAGACCCCCGCGCCCGCGCCCCCGCCCCCGCCGTTCCTCTGGTTTCCTGGACGCCGAAAGCCGAGGGGCTCGCGGGCCGCGCGGAGGCAACCCAGGTGTGCAGCGGGAGTCGGGGCCCCGGCCACCCAACCTGAGAGGGGCTGGAAGGCAGGCGGCGGCTCTGAGCGCGGTGGGGTGCCAGGGGCCAGCGGCAGGTGCGGCTTGCGGTGCGGCTGGGGCCGGGGGCTAAAGGAGAGGGCAGGCAGGGAAAAAAAGAAACAACAAAAAGCCTACAGCACCCGGTATTCCCAGGCGGTCTCCCATCCAAGTACTAACCGGGCCCGACCCTGCTTAGCTTCCGAGATCAGACGAGATCGGGCGCGTTCAGGGTGGTATGGCCGTAGACGGAGGCGGCGGCCGCCAGGCGCCCTAAGAGCCCTGCGCTGCGCCTGCCTTTCGCTCTGACCCGCCGGTCGGGCCAGCCGGCGGCCGCAGCTCTCCAGCTCTCCACGGAGCGCGCGCTGCACTTGAGCTGCACCACCCGCGACCGGACTCCCGGCGGCCCGGTGGCCGGCCCACGCCGCCCCGCCCCCCGCCCCCCGTCACCCCCGGCCAACGCTCGGCCGGCCCGGCCCAGCCCGGCCCGGGGGACCACAGGGCTTCCGGGACCGGGAGCAGCCGGGCCGGGTGTGCCTGCCGGGGGGTGTAGGGGGGAGGGTGGAGTGAGGGGCGCGGAGGTCTTGGCGCTCTCCCACCCTGGGACCCTCCAGGCACCACCCGGCTCGGGGGCCGCCGCCCCTCCCCCACCCCCTCGCCCACCTCCCCAAGGCGTTCGCTGCCCAGGGCCTCGGGGCCCGCTGGGGCCCGCGGTCCTCTGAGCCTCCTGCGGGCCTAGGCGCAGCCCAGCCGTGGCCCTGAGCGCCCATCCTGCCCGGCACCTGCGCGGTGCCCAAACCCACCTGCAGCCACCAGCGCCGGCGACCAGAGCTCGTCAGCCCCGCCCCTTCGCCCTACCGAGGCCCCCCCCCTCCCCTTGCCCCCACGCCGCCCTCCAAGCACAGGACCTTGCTGAGGGTGCAGACGAGCGACATGCAGCCACACGGACAGGCACACAGACACACTCGCAGGCACCCACGCCAAGCGAGACAGCCGGCCGGCGCAAGCTCGTCAGCCAGGGCCACAGCCACAGCACCCACCCGTGAGAGGCCGGGGCCAGAGGAAGGGACGGCAGGCCGGGGGTCAGGAGAGACAGAGACGGACAGAGATGAAGGTTCAGAGACAGGCTCCCAAGACGGCGAGAGGGCAGATGCAGATGCAGATGCAGATGCAGATGCAGACAGACAGACAGACAGACACGAGCGCGCAGGCACACCCAGGGAGCGAGAGCCAGAGAGAGGGAGACACAGAGCGACCGACAGAGAGACGGAAAGCGGGAGACGGACAGGGGACAGGGGATGGCATCCCATCCGAGACGGACACTCTGGCACAGACCGTCACACACCGCAGAGAGCGGCCCGTGCGCAAGGGAGGGGGCGTCAGCCTTGGGCCGGGCGAGCCCCGGCTGGACGCGGTGCCCTGGGGCTGGCAATCACCCGTGGGGACCCCAAGACTTCC
The DNA here is from genome assembly GCF_023091745.1 of Budorcas taxicolor. Classification (NCBI taxonomy): domain Eukaryota; kingdom Metazoa; phylum Chordata; class Mammalia; order Artiodactyla; family Bovidae; genus Budorcas; species Budorcas taxicolor. Next base: position 28,261 of record NW_026291984.1, on the reverse strand, counting down.
TCGCAGCCGAGGTCTCAAAGGTCCCCTTCGGCTTGGCTCCCTGAGGCGAGACCCAGCCCCCGCCCCCAGGCCAGAGGGTGAGTGTGGGAGAGAGTGTGCGTGTGAGTGTGTCGGTGGGCGACGGTGGGGTCGGGTCGACTGGGGGGGCCGGGTGGATACCCACAGCGGAGGGGGGCGGGTGTGGCGGCCGGGGCTTTGGAAGCCTGTGTGGTCCTCTTGCTGTCTCTCTCTCTCCCTCTTTCTCCGTCTCCCTTACTTGTGGTTTCCGGCTCTTGACCTGTCTGGGCTGCGGGGGGTGTGTCTGTGTCTGGGGGGGCGGGCGTGAGGGTGTGTGTGTGTGTGTGTGTGTGTGTGCGTGTGCGTGTGTGTGTGCGGTGCGCCCGCGCCTGCGGGAGACCGCGACGTTGCCTGCCAGGATACGTCTGGGGGTGGGGCTGGGGCCCCGGCCCCGCCCAGAATTGCCTGAGGCCCGCCAAGGGAGCCCCAGACAGAGACCCCCGCGCCCGCGCCCCCGCCCCCGCCGTTCCTCTGGTTTCCTGGACGCCGAAAGCCGAGGGGCTCGCGGGCCGCGCGGAGGCAACCCAGGTGTGCAGCGGGAGTCGGGGCCCCGGCCACCCAACCTGAGAGGGGCTGGAAGGCAGGCGGCGGCTCTGAGCGCGGTGGGGTGCCAGGGGCCAGCGGCAGGTGCGGCTTGCGGTGCGGCTGGGGCCGGGGGCTAAAGGAGAGGGCAGGCAGGGAAAAAAAGAAACAACAAAAAGCCTACAGCACCCGGTATTCCCAGGCGGTCTCCCATCCAAGTACTAACCGGGCCCGACCCTGCTTAGCTTCCGAGATCAGACGAGATCGGGCGCGTTCAGGGTGGTATGGCCGTAGACGGAGGCGGCGGCCGCCAGGCGCCCTAAGAGCCCTGCGCTGCGCCTGCCTTTCGCTCTGACCCGCCGGTCGGGCCAGCCGGCGGCCGCAGCTCTCCAGCTCTCCACGGAGCGCGCGCTGCACTTGAGCTGCACCACCCGCGACCGGACTCCCGGCGGCCCGGTGGCCGGCCCACGCCGCCCCGCCCCCCGCCCCCCGTCACCCCCGGCCAACGCTCGGCCGGCCCGGCCCAGCCCGGCCCGGGGGACCACAGGGCTTCCAGGACCGGGAGCAGCCGGGCCGGGTGTGCCTGCCGGGGGGTGTAGGGGGGAGGGTGGAGTGAGGGGCGCGGAGGTCTTGGCGCTCTCCCACCCTGGGACCCTCCAGGCACCACCCGGCTCGGGGGCCGCCGCCCCTCCCCCACCCCCTCGCCCACCTCCCCAAGGCGTTCGCTGCCCAGGGCCTCGGGGCCCGCTGGGGCCCGCGGTCCTCTGAGCCTCCTGCGGGCCTAGGCGCAGCCCAGCCGTGGCCCTGAGCGCCCATCCTGCCCGGCACCTGCGCGGTGCCCAAACCCACCTGCAGCCACCAGCGCCGGCGACCAGAGCTCGTCAGCCCCGCCCCTTCGCCCTACCGAGGCCCCCCCCTCCCCTTGCCCCCACGCCGCCCTCCAAGCACAGGACCTTGCTGAGGGTGCAGACGAGCGACATGCAGCCACACGGACAGGCACACAGACACACTCGCAGGCACCCACGCCAAGCGAGACAGCCGGCCGGCGCAAGCTCGTCAGCCAGGGCCACAGCCACAGCACCCACCCGTGAGAGGCCGGGGCCAGAGGAAGGGACGGCAGGCCGGGGGTCAGGAGAGACAGAGACGGACAGAGATGAAGGTTCAGAGACAGGCTCCCAAGACGGCGAGAGGGCAGATGCAGATGCAGATGCAGATGCAGATGCAGACAGACAGACAGACAGACACGAGCGCGCAGGCACACCCAGGGAGCGAGAGCCAGAGAGAGGGAGACACAGAGCGACCGACAGAGAGACGGAAAGCGGGAGACGGACAGGGGACAGGGGATGGCATCCCATCCGAGACGGACACTCTGGCACAGACCGTCACACACCGCAGAGAGCGGCCCGTGCGCAAGGGAGGGGGCGTCAGCCTTGGGCCGGGCGAGCCCCGGCTGGACGCGGTGCCCTGGGGCTGGCAATCACCCGTGGGGACCCCAAGACTTCCTCGCAGCCGAGGTCTCAAAGGTCCCCTTCGGCTTGGCTCCCTGAGGCGAGACCCAGCCCCCGCCCCCAGGCCAGAGGGTGAGTGTGGGAGAGAGTGTGCGTGTGAGTGTGTCGGTGGGCGACGGTGGGGTCGGGTCGACTGGGGGGGCCGGGTGGATACCCACAGCGGAGGGGGGCGGGTGTGGCGGCCGGGGCTTTGGAAGCCTGTGTGGTCCTCTTGCTGTCTCTCTCTCTCCCTCTTTCTCCGTCTCCCTTACTTGTGGTTTCCGGCTCTTGACCTGTCTGGGCTGCGGGGGGTGTGTCTGTGTCTGGGGGGGCGGGCGTGAGGGTGTGTGTGTGTGTGTGTGTGTGTGTGTGTGTGTGTGTGTGCGTGTGCGTGTGTGTGTGCGGTGCGCCCGCGCCTGCGGGAGACCGCGACGTTGCCTGCCAGGATGCGTCTGGGGGTGGGGCTGGGGCCCCGGCCCCGCCCAGAATTGCCTGAGGCCCGCCAAGGGAGCCCCAGACAGAGACCCCCGCGCCCGCGCCCCCGCCCCCGCCGTTCCTCTGGTTTCCTGGACGCCGAAAGCCGAGGGGCTCGCGGGCCGCGCGGAGGCAACCCAGGTGTGCAGCGGGAGTCGGGGCCCCGGCCACCCAACCTGAGAGGGGCTGGAAGGCAGGCGGCGGCTCTGAGCGCGGTGGGGTGCCAGGGGCCAGCGGCAGGTGCGGCTTGCGGTGCGGCTGGGGCCGGGGGCTAAAGGAGAGGGCAGGCAGGGAAAAAAAGAAACAACAAAAAGCCTACAGCACCCGGTATTCCCAGGCGGTCTCCCATCCAAGTACTAACCGGGCCCGACCCTGCTTAGCTTCCGAGATCAGACGAGATCGGGCGCGTTCAGGGTGGTATGGCCGTAGACGGAGGCGGCGGCCGCCAGGCGCCCTAAGAGCCCTGCGCTGCGCCTGCCTTTCGCTCTGACCCGCCGGTCGGGCCAGCCGGCGGCCGCAGCTCTCCAGCTCTCCACGGAGCGCGCGCTGCACTTGAGCTGCACCACCCGCGACCGGACTCCCGGCGGCCCGGTGGCCGGCCCACGCCGCCCCGCCCCCCGCCCCCCGTCACCCCCGGCCAACGCTCGGCCGGCCCGGCCCAGCCCGGCCCGGGGGACCACAGGGCTTCCGGGACCGGGAGCAGCCGGGCCGGGTGTGCCTGCCGGGGGGTGTAGGGGGGAGGGTGGAGTGAGGGGCGCGGAGGTCTTGGCGCTCTCCCACCCTGGGACCCTCCAGGCACCACCCGGCTCGGGGGCCGCCGCCCCTCCCCCACCCCCTCGCCCACCTCCCCAAGGCGTTCGCTGCCCAGGGCCTCGGGGCCCGCTGGGGCCCGCGGTCCTCTGAGCCTCCTGCGGGCCTAGGCGCAGCCCAGCCGTGGCCCTGAGCGCCCATCCTGCCCGGCACCTGCGCGGTGCCCAAACCCACCTGCAGCCACCAGCGCCGGCGACCAGAGCTCGTCAGCCCCGCCCCTTCGCCCTACCGAGGCCCCCCCCCTCCCCTTGCCCCCACGCCGCCCTCCAAGCACAGGACCTTGCTGAGGGTGCAGACGAGCGACATGCAGCCACACGGACAGGCACACAGACACGCTCGCAGGCACCCACGCCAAGCGAGACAGCCGGCCGGCGCAAGCTCGTCAGCCAGGGCCACAGCCACAGCACCCACCCGTGAGAGGCCGGGGCCAGAGGAAGGGACGGCAGGCCGGGGGTCAGGAGAGACAGAGACGGACAGAGATGAAGGTTCAGAGACAGGCTCCCAAGACGGCGAGAGGGCAGATGCAGATGCAGATGCAGATGCAGATGCAGACAGACAGACAGACAGACACGAGCGCGCAGGCACACCCAGGGAGCGAGAGCCAGAGAGAGGGAGACACAGAGCGACCGACAGAGAGACGGAAAGCGGGAGACGGACAGGGGACAGGGGATGGCATCCCATCCGAGACGGACACTCTGGCACAGACCGTCACACACCGCAGAGAGCGGCCCGTGCGCAAGGGAGGGGGCGTCAGCCTTGGGCCGGGCGAGCCCCGGCTGGACGCGGTGCCCTGGGGCTGGCAATCACCCGTGGGGACCCCAAGACTTCCTCGCAGCCGAGGTCTCAAAGGTCCCCTTCGGCTTGGCTCCCTGAGGCGAGACCCAGCCCCCGCCCCCAGGCCAGAGGGTGAGTGTGGGAGAGAGTGTGCGTGTGAGTGTGTCGGTGGGCGACGGTGGGGTCGGGTCGACTGGGGGGGCCGGGTGGATACCCACAGCGGAGGGGGGCGGGTGTGGCGGCCGGGGCTTTGGAAGCCTGTGTGGTCCTCTTGCTGTCTCTCTCTCTCCCTCTTTCTCCGTCTCCCTTACTTGTGGTTTCCGGCTCTTGACCTGTCTGGGCTGCGGGGGGTGTGTCTGTGTCTGGGGGGGCGGGCGTGAGGGTGTGTGTGTGTGTGTGTGTGTGTGTGTGTGTGTGTGTGTGTGCGTGTGCGTGTGTGTGTGCGGTGCGCCCGCGCCTGCGGGAGACCGCGACGTTGCCTGCCAGGATGCGTCTGGGGGTGGGGCTGGGGCCCCGGCCCCGCCCAGAATTGCCTGAGGCCCGCCAAGGGAGCCCCAGACAGAGACCCCCGCGCCCGCGCCCCCGCCCCCGCCGTTCCTCTGGTTTCCTGGACGCCGAAAGCCGAGGGGCTCGCGGGCCGCGCGGAGGCAACCCAGGTGTGCAGCGGGAGTCGGGGCCCCGGCCACCCAACCTGAGAGGGGCTGGAAGGCAGGCGGCGGCTCTGAGCGCGGTGGGGTGCCAGGGGCCAGCGGCAGGTGCGGCTTGCGGTGCGGCTGGGGCCGGGGGCTAAAGGAGAGGGCAGGCAGGGAAAAAAAGAAACAACAAAAAGCCTACAGCACCCGGTATTCCCAGGCGGTCTCCCATCCAAGTACTAACCGGGCCCGACCCTGCTTAGCTTCCGAGATCAGACGAGATCGGGCGCGTTCAGGGTGGTATGGCCGTAGACGGAGGCGGCAGCCGCCAGGCGCCCTAAGAGCCCTGCGCTGCGCCTGCCTTTCGCTCTGACCCGCCGGTCGGGCCAGCCGGCGGCCGCAGCTTTCCAGCTCTCCACGGAGCGCGCGCTGCACTTGAGCTGCACCACCCGCGACCGGACTCCCGGCGGCCCGGTGGCCGGCCCACGCCGCCCCGCCCCCCGCCCCCCGTCACCCCCGGCCAACGCTCGGCCGGCCCGGCCCAGCCCGGCCCGGGGGACCACAGGGCTTCCGGGACCGGGAGCAGCCGGGCCGGGTGTGCCTGCCGGGGGGTGTAGGGGGGAGGGTGGAGTGAGGGGCGCGGAGGTCTTGGCGCTCTCCCACCCTGGGACCCTCCAGGCACCACCCGGCTCGGGGGCCGCCGCCCCTCCCCCACCCCCTCGCCCACCTCCCCAAGGCGTTCGCTGCCCAGGGCCTCGGGGCCCGCTGGGGCCCGCGGTCCTCTGAGCCTCCTGCGGGCCTAGGCGCAGCCCAGCCGTGGCCCTGAGCGCCCATCCTGCCCGGCACCTGCGCGGTGCCCAAACCCACCTGCAGCCACCAGCGCCGGCGACCAGAGCTCGTCAGCCCCGCCCCTTCGCCCTACCGAGGCCCCCCCCCTCCCCTTGCCCCCACGCCGCCCTCCAAGCACAGGACCTTGCTGAGGGTGCAGACGAGCGACATGCAGCCACACGGACAGGCACACAGACACACTCGCAGGCACCCACGCCAAGCGAGACAGCCGGCCGGCGCAAGCTCGTCAGCCAGGGCCACAGCCACAGCACCCACCCGTGAGAGGCCGGGGCCAGAGGAAGGGACGGCAGGCCGGGGGTCAGGAGAGACAGAGACGGACAGAGATGAAGGTTCAGAGACAGGCTCCCAAGACGGCGAGAGGGCAGATGCAGATGCAGATGCAGATGCAGATGCAGACAGACAGACAGACAGACACGAGCGCGCAGGCACACCCAGGGAGCGAGAGCCAGAGAGAGGGAGACACAGAGCGACCGACAGAGAGACGGAAAGCGGGAGACGGACAGGGGACAGGGGATGGCATCCCATCCGAGACGGACACTCTGGCACAGACCGTCACACACCGCAGAGAGCGGCCCGTGCGCAAGGGAGGGGGCGTCAGCCTTGGGCCGGGCGAGCCCCGGCTGGACGCGGTGCCCTGGGGCTGGCAATCACCCGTGGGGACCCCAAGACTTCCTCGCAGCCGAGGTCTCAAAGGTCCCCTTCGGCTTGGCTCCCTGAGGCGAGACCCAGCCCCCGCCCCCAGGCCAGAGGGTGAGTGTGGGAGAGAGTGTGCGTGTGAGTGTGTCGGTGGGCGACGGTGGGGTCGGGTCGACTGGGGGGGCCGGGTGGATACCCACAGCGGAGGGGGGCGGGTGTGGCGGCCGGGGCTTTGGAAGCCTGTGTGGTCCTCTTGCTGTCTCTCTCTCTCCCTCTTTCTCCGTCTCCCTTACTTGTGGTTTCCGGCTCTTGACCTGTCTGGGCTGCGGGGGGTGTGTCTGTGTCTGGGGGGGCGGGCGTGAGGGTGTGTGTGTGTGTGTGTGTGTGTGTGCGTGTGCGTGTGTGTGTGCGGTGCGCCCGCGCCTGCGGGAGACCGCGACGTTGCCTGCCAGGATGCGTCTGGGGGTGGGGCTGGGGCCCCGGCCCCGCCCAGAATTGCCTGAGGCCCGCCAAGGGAGCCCCAGACAGAGACCCCCGCGCCCGCGCCCCCGCCCCCGCCGTTCCTCTGGTTTCCTGGACGCCGAAAGCCGAGGGGCTCGCGGGCCGCGCGGAGGCAACCCAGGTGTGCAGCGGGAGTCGGGGCCCCGGCCACCCAACCTGAGAGGGGCTGGAAGGCAGGCGGCGGCTCTGAGCGCGGTGGGGTGCCAGGGGCCAGCGGCAGGTGCGGCTTGCGGTGCGGCTGGGGCCGGGGGCTAAAGGAGAGGGCAGGCAGGGAAAAAAAGAAACAACAAAAAGCCTACAGCACCCGGTATTCCCAGGCGGTCTCCCATCCAAGTACTAACCGGGCCCGACCCTGCTTAGCTTCCGAGATCAGACGAGATCGGGCGCGTTCAGGGTGGTATGGCCGTAGACGGAGGCGGCGGCCGCCAGGCGCCCTAAGAGCCCTGCGCTGCGCCTGCCTTTCGCTCTGACCCGCCGGTCGGGCCAGCCGGCGGCCGCAGCTCTCCAGCTCTCCACGGAGCGCGCGCTGCACTTGAGCTGCACCACCCGCGACCGGACTCCCGGCGGCCCGGTGGCCGGCCCACGCCGCCCCGCCCCCCGCCCCCCGTCACCCCCGGCCAACGCTCGGCCGGCCCGGCCCAGCCCGGCCCGGGGGACCACAGGGCTTCCGGGACCGGGAGCAGCCGGGCCGGGTGTGCCTGCCGGGGGGTGTAGGGGGGAGGGTGGAGTGAGGGGCGCGGAGGTCTTGGCGCTCTCCCACCCTGGGACCCTCCAGGCACCACCCGGCTCGGGGGCCGCCGCCCCTCCCCCACCCCCTCGCCCACCTCCCCAAGGCGTTCGCTGCCCAGGGCCTCGGGGCCCGCTGGGGCCCGCGGTCCTCTGAGCCTCCTGCGGGCCTAGGCGCAGCCCAGCCGTGGCCCTGAGCGCCCATCCTGCCCGGCACCTGCGCGGTGCCCAAACCCACCTGCAGCCACCAGCGCCGGCGACCAGAGCTCGTCAGCCCCGCCCCTTCGCCCTACCGAGGCCCCCCCCTCCCCTTGCCCCCACGCCGCCCTCCAAGCACAGGACCTTGCTGAGGGTGCAGACGAGCGACATGCAGCCACACGGACAGGCACACAGACACACTCGCAGGCACCCACGCCAAGCGAGACAGCCGGCCGGCGCAAGCTCGTCAGCCAGGGCCACAGCCACAGCACCCACCCGTGAGAGGCCGGGGCCAGAGGAAGGGACGGCAGGCCGGGGGTCAGGAGAGACAGAGACGGACAGAGATGAAGGTTCAGAGACAGGCTCCCAAGACGGCGAGAGGGCAGATGCAGATGCAGATGCAGATGCAGATGCAGACAGACAGACAGACAGACACGAGCGCGCAGGCACACCCAGGGAGCGAGAGCCAGAGAGAGGGAGACACAGAGCGACCGACAGAGAGACGGAAAGCGGGAGACGGACAGGGGACAGGGGATGGCATCCCATCCGAGACGGACACTCTGGCACAGACCGTCACACACCGCAGAGAGCGGCCCGTGCGCAAGGGAGGGGGCGTCAGCCTTGGGCCGGGCGAGCCCCGGCTGGACGCGGTGCCCTGGGGCTGGCAATCACCCGTGGGGACCCCAAGACTTCCTCGCAGCCGAGGTCTCAAAGGTCCCCTTCGGCTTGGCTCCCTGAGGCGAGACCCAGCCCCCGCCCCCAGGCCAGAGGGTGAGTGTGGGAGAGAGTGTGCGTGTGAGTGTGTCGGTGGGCGACGGTGGGGTCGGGTCGACTGGGGGGGCCGGGTGGATACCCACAGCGGAGGGGGGCGGGTGTGGCGGCCGGGGCTTTGGAAGCCTGTGTGGTCCTCTTGCTGTCTCTCTCTCTCCCTCTTTCTCCGTCTCCCTTACTTGTGGTTTCCGGCTCTTGACCTGTCTGGGCTGCGGGGGGTGTGTCTGTGTCTGGGGGGGCGGGCGTGAGGGTGTGTGTGTGTGTGTGTGTGTGTGTGTGTGTGTGTGTGTGTGCGTGTGCGTGTGTGTGTGCGGTGCGCCCGCGCCTGCGGGAGACCGCGACGTTGCCTGCCAGGATGCGTCTGGGGGTGGGGCTGGGGCCCCGGCCCTGCCCAGAATTGCCTGAGGCCCGCCAAGGGAGCCCCAGACAGAGACCCCCGCGCCCGCGCCCCCGCCCCCGCCGTTCCTCTGGTTTCCTGGACGCCGAAAGCCGAGGGGCTCGCGGGCCGCGCGGAGGCAACCCAGGTGTGCAGCGGGAGTCGGGGCCCCGGCCACCCAACCTGAGAGGGGCTGGAAGGCAGGCGGCGGCTCTGAGCGCGGTGGGGTGCCAGGGGCCAGCGGCAGGTGCGGCTTGCGGTGCGGCTGGGGCCGGGGGCTAAAGGAGAGGGCAGGCAGGGAAAAAAAGAAACAACAAAAAGCCTACAGCACCCGGTATTCCCAGGCGGTCTCCCATCCAAGTACTAACCGGGCCCGACCCTGCTTAGCTTCCGAGATCAGACGAGATCGGGCGCGTTCAGGGTGGTATGGCCGTAGACGGAGGCGGCGGCCGCCAGGCGCCCTAAGAGCCCTGCGCTGCGCCTGCCTTTCGCTCTGACCCGCCGGTCGGGCCAGCCGGCGGCCGCAGCTCTCCAGCTCTCCACGGAGCGCGCGCTGCACTTGAGCTGCACCACCCGCGACCGGACTCCCGGCGGCCCGGTGGCCGGCCCACGCCGCCCCGCCCCCCGCCCCCCGTCACCCCCGGCCAACGCTCGGCCGGCCCGGCCCAGCCCGGCCCGGGGGACCACAGGGCTTCCGGGACCGGGAGCAGCCGGGCCGGGTGTGCCTGCCGGGGGGTGTAGGGGGGAGGGTGGAGTGAGGGGCGCGGAGGTCTTGGCGCTCTCCCACCCTGGGACCCTCCAGGCACCACCCGGCTCGGGGGCCGCCGCCCCTCCCCCACCCCCTCGCCCACCTCCCCAAGGCGTTCGCTGCCCAGGGCCTCGGGGCCCGCTGGGGCCCGCGGTCCTCTGAGCCTCCTGCGGGCCTAGGCGCAGCCCAGCCGTGGCCCTGAGCGCCCATCCTGCCCGGCACCTGCGCGGTGCCCAAACCCACCTGCAGCCACCAGCGCCGGCGACCAGAGCTCGTCAGCCCCGCCCCTTCGCCCTACCGAGGCCCCCCCCTCCCCTTGCCCCCACGCCGCCCTCCAAGCACAGGACCTTGCTGAGGGTGCAGACGAGCGACATGCAGCCACACGGACAGGCACACAGACACACTCGCAGGCACCCACGCCAAGCGAGACAGCCGGCCGGCGCAAGCTCGTCAGCCAGGGCCACAGCCACAGCACCCACCCGTGAGAGGCCGGGGCCAGAGGAAGGGACGGCAGGCCGGGGGTCAGGAGAGACAGAGACGGACAGAGATGAAGGTTCAGAGACAGGCTCCCAAGACGGCGAGAGGGCAGATGCAGATGCAGATGCAGATGCAGATGCAGACAGACAGACAGACAGACACGAGCGCGCAGGCACACCCAGGGAGCGAGAGCCAGAGAGAGGGAGACACAGAGCGACCGACAGAGAGACGGAAAGCGGGAGACGGACAGGGGACAGGGGATGGCATCCCATCCGAGACGGACACTCTGGCACAGACCGTCACACACCGCAGAGAGCGGCCCGTGCGCAAGGGAGGGGGCGTCAGCCTTGGGCCGGGCGAGCCCCGGCTGGACGCGGTGCCCTGGGGCTGGCAATCACCCGTGGGGACCCCAAGACTTCCTCGCAGCCGAGGTCTCAAAGGTCCCCTTCGGCTTGGCTCCCTGAGGCGAGACCCAGCCCCCGCCCCCAGGCCAGAGGGTGAGTGTGGGAGAGAGTGTGCGTGTGAGTGTGTCGGTGGGCGACGGTGGGGTCGGGTCGACTGGGGGGGCCGGGTGGATACCCACAGCGGAGGGGGGCGGGTGTGGCGGCCGGGGCTTTGGAAGCCTGTGTGGTCCTCTTGCTGTCTCTCTCTCTCCCTCTTTCTCCGTCTCCCTTACTTGTGGTTTCCGGCTCTTGACCTGTCTGGGCTGCGGGGGGTGTGTCTGTGTCTGGGGGGGCGGGCGTGAGGGTGTGTGTGTGTGTGTGTGTGTGTGTGTGTGTGTGTGTGTGCGTGTGCGTGTGTGTGTGCGGTGCGCCCGCGCCTGCGGGAGACCGCGACGTTGCCTGCCAGGATGCGTCTGGGGGTGGGGCTGGGGCCCCGGCCCCGCCCAGAATTGCCTGAGGCCCGCCAAGGGAGCCCCAGACAGAGACCCCCGCGCCCGCGCCCCCGCCCCCGCCGTTCCTCTGGTTTCCTGGACGCCGAAAGCCGAGGGGCTCGCGGGCCGCGCGGAGGCAACCCAGGTGTGCAGCGGGAGTCGGGGCCCCGGCCACCCAACCTGAGAGGGGCTGGAAGGCAGGCGGCGGCTCTGAGCGCGGTGGGGTGCCAGGGGCCAGCGGCAGGTGCGGCTTGCGGTGCGGCTGGGGCCGGGGGCTAAAGGAGAGGGCAGGCAGGGAAAAAAAGAAACAACAAAAAGCCTACAGCACCCGGTATTCCCAGGCGGTCTCCCATCCAAGTACTAACCGGGCCCGACCCTGCTTAGCTTCCGAGATCAGACGAGATCGGGCGCGTTCAGGGTGGTATGGCCGTAGACGGAGGCGGCGGCCGCCAGGCGCCCTAAGAGCCCTGCGCTGCGCCTGCCTTTCGCTCTGACCCGCCGGTCGGGCCAGCCGGCGGCCGCAGCTCTCCAGCTCTCCACGGAGCGCGCGCTGCACTTGAGCTGCACCACCCGCGACCGGACTCCCGGCGGCCCGGTGGCCGGCCCACGCCGCCCCGCCCCCCGCCCCCCGTCACCCCCGGCCAACGCTCGGCCGGCCCGGCCCAGCCCGGCCCGGGGGACCACAGGGCTTCCGGGACCGGGAGCAGCCGGGCCGGGTGTGCCTGCCGGGGGGTGTAGGGGGGAGGGTGGAGTGAGGGGCGCGGAGGTCTTGGCGCTCTCCCACCCTGGGACCCTCCAGGCACCACCCGGCTCGGGGGCCGCCGCCCCTCCCCCACCCCCTCGCCCACCTCCCCAAGGCGTTCGCTGCCCAGGGCCTCGGGGCCCGCTGGGGCCCGCGGTCCTCTGAGCCTCCTGCGGGCCTAGGCGCAGCCCAGCCGTGGCCCTGAGCGCCCATCCTGCCCGGCACCTGCGCGGTGCCCAAACCCACCTGCAGCCACCAGCGCCGGCGACCAGAGCTCGTCAGCCCCGCCCCTTCGCCCTACCGAGGCCCCCCCCTCCCCTTGCCCCCACGCCGCCCTCCAAGCACAGGACCTTGCTGAGGGTGCAGACGAGCGACATGCAGCCACACGGACAGGCACACAGACACACTCGCAGGCACCCACGCCAAGCGAGACAGCCGGCCGGCGCAAGCTCGTCAGCCAGGGCCACAGCCACAGCACCCACCCGTGAGAGGCCGGGGCCAGAGGAAGGGACGGCAGGCCGGGGGTCAGGAGAGACAGAGACGGACAGAGATGAAGGTTCAGAGACAGGCTCCCAAGACGGCGAGAGGGCAGATGCAGATGCAGATGCAGATGCAGATGCAGACAGACAGACAGACAGACACGAGCGCGCAGGCACACCCAGGGAGCGAGAGCCAGAGAGAGGGAGACACAGAGCGACCGACAGAGAGACGGAAAGCGGGAGACGGACAGGGGACAGGGGATGGCATCCCATCCGAGACGGACACTCTGGCACAGACCGTCACACACCGCAGAGAGCGGCCCGTGCGCAAGGGAGGGGGCGTCAGCCTTGGGCCGGGCGAGCCCCGGCTGGACGCGGTGCCCTGGGGCTGGCAATCACCCGTGGGGACCCCAAGACTTCCTCGCAGCCGAGGTCTCAAAGGTCCCCTTCGGCTTGGCTCCCTGAGGCGAGACCCAGCCCCCGCCCCCAGGCCAGAGGGTGAGTGTGGGAGAGAGTGTGCGTGTGAGTGTGTCGGTGGGCGACGGTGGGGTCGGGTCGACTGGGGGGGCCGGGTGGATACCCACAGCGGAGGGGGGCGGGTGTGGCGGCCGGGGCTTTGGAAGCCTGTGTGGTCCTCTTGCTGTCTCTCTCTCTCCCTCTTTCTCCGTCTCCCTTACTTGTGGTTTCCGGCTCTTGACCTGTCTGGGCTGCGGGGGGTGTGTCTGTGTCTGGGGGGGCGGGCGTGAGGGTGTGTGTGTGTGTGTGTGTGTGTGTGTGTGTGTGTGTGTGTGCGTGTGCGTGTGTGTGTGCGGTGCGCCCGCGCCTGCGGGAGACCGCGACGTTGCCTGCCAGGATGCGTCTGGGGGTGGGGCTGGGGCCCCGGCCCCGCCCAGAATTGCCTGAGGCCCGCCAAGGGAGCCCCAGACAGAGACCCCCGCGCCCGCGCCCCCGCCCCCGCCGTTCCTCTGGTTTCCTGGACGCCGAAAGCCGAGGGGCTCGCGGGCCGCGCGGAGGCAACCCAGGTGTGCAGCGGGAGTCGGGGCCCCGGCCACCCAACCTGAGAGGGGCTGGAAGGCAGGCGGCGGCTCTGAGCGCGGTGGGGTGCCAGGGGCCAGCGGCAGGTGCGGCTTGCGGTGCGGCTGGGGCCGGGGGCTAAAGGAGAGGGCAGGCAGGGAAAAAAAGAAACAACAAAAAGCCTACAGCACCCGGTATTCCCAGGCGGTCTCCCATCCAAGTACTAACCGGGCCCGACCCTGCTTAGCTTCCGAGATCAGACGAGATCGGGCGCGTTCAGGGTGGTATGGCCGTAGACGGAGGCGGCGGCCGCCAGGCGCCCTAAGAGCCCTGCGCTGCGCCTGCCTTTCGCTCTGACCCGCCGGTCGGGCCAGCCGGCGGCCGCAGCTCTCCAGCTCTCCACGGAGCGCGCGCTGCACTTGAGCTGCACCACCCGCGACCGGACTCCCGGCGGCCCGGTGGCCGGCCCACGCCGCCCCGCCCCCCGCCCCCCGTCACCCCCGGCCAACGCTCGGCCGGCCCGGCCCAGCCCGGCCCGGGGGACCACAGGGCTTCCGGGACCGGGAGCAGCCGGGCCGGGTGTGCCTGCCGGGGGGTGTAGGGGGGAGGGTGGAGTGAGGGGCGCGGAGGTCTTGGCGCTCTCCCACCCTGGGACCCTCCAGGCACCACCCGGCTCGGGGGCCGCCGCCCCTCCCCCACCCCCTCGCCCACCTCCCCAAGGCGTTCGCTGCCCAGGGCCTCGGGGCCCGCTGGGGCCCGCGGTCCTCTGAGCCTCCTGCGGGCCTAGGCGCAGCCCAGCCGTGGCCCTGAGCGCCCATCCTGCCCGGCACCTGCGCGGTGCCCAAACCCACCTGCAGCCACCAGCGCCGGCGACCAGAGCTCGTCAGCCCCGCCCCTTCGCCCTACCGAGGCCCCCCCCCTCCCCTTGCCCCCACGCCGCCCTCCAAGCACAGGACCTTGCTGAGGGTGCAGACGAGCGACATGCAGCCACACGGACAGGCACACAGACACACTCGCAGGCACCCACGCCAAGCGAGACAGCCGGCCGGCGCAAGCTCGTCAGCCAGGGCCACAGCCACAGCACCCACCCGTGAGAGGCCGGGGCCAGAGGAAGGGACGGCAGGCCGGGGGTCAGGAGAGACAGAGACGGACAGAGATGAAGGTTCAGAGACAGGCTCCCAAGACGGCGAGAGGGCAGATGCAGATGCAGATGCAGATGCAGATGCAGACAGACAGACAGACAGACACGAGCGCGCAGGCACACCCAGGGAGCGAGAGCCAGAGAGAGGGAGACACAGAGCGACCGACAGAGAGACGGAAAGCGGGAGACGGACAGGGGACAGGGGATGGCATCCCATCCGAGACGGACACTCTGGCACAGACCGTCACACACCGCAGAGAGCGGCCCGTGCGCAAGGGAGGGGGCGTCAGCCTTGGGCCGGGCGAGCCCCGGCTGGACGCGGTGCCCTGGGGCTGGCAATCACCCGTGGGGACCCCAAGACTTCCTCGCAGCCGAGGTCTCAAAGGTCCCCTTCGGCTTGGCTCCCTGAGGCGAGACCCAGCCCCCGCCCCCAGGCCAGAGGGTGAGTGTGGGAGAGAGTGTGCGTGTGAGTGTGTCGGTGGGCGACGGTGGGGTCGGGTCGACTGGGGGGGCCGGGTGGATACCCACAGCGGAGGGGGGCGGGTGTGGCGGCCGGGGCTTTGGAAGCCTGTGTGGTCCTCTTGCTGTCTCTCTCTCTCCCTCTTTCTCCGTCTCCCTTACTTGTGGTTTCCGGCTCTTGACCTGTCTGGGCTGCGGGGGGTGTGTCTGTGTCTGGGGGGGCGGGCGTGAGGGTGTGTGTGTGTGTGTGTGTGTGTGTGTGTGTGTGTGTGTGTGCGTGTGCGTGTGTGTGTGCGGTGCGCCCGCGCCTGCGGGAGACCGCGACGTTGCCTGCCAGGATGCGTCTGGGGGTGGGGCTGGGGCCCCGGCCCCGCCCAGAATTGCCTGAGGCCCGCCAAGGGAGCCCCAGACAGAGACCCCCGCGCCCGCGCCCCCGCCCCCGCCGTTCCTCTGGTTTCCTGGACGCCGAAAGCCGAGGGGCTCGCGGGCCGCGCGGAGGCAACCCAGGTGTGCAGCGGGAGTCGGGGCCCCGGCCACCCAACCTGAGAGGGGCTGGAAGGCAGGCGGCGGCTCTGAGCGCGGTGGGGTGCCAGGGGCCAGCGGCAGGTGCGGCTTGCGGTGCGGCTGGGGCCGGGGGCTAAAGGAGAGGGCAGGCAGGGAAAAAAAGAAACAACAAAAAGCCTACAGCACCCGGTATTCCCAGGCGGTCTCCCATCCAAGTACTAACCGGGCCCGACCCTGCTTAGCTTCCGAGATCAGACGAGATCGGGCGCGTTCAGGGTGGTATGGCCGTAGACGGAGGCGGCGGCCGCCAGGCGCCCTAAGAGCCCTGCGCTGCGCCTGCCTTTCGCTCTGACCCGCCGGTCGGGCCAGCCGGCGGCTGCAGCTCTCCAGCTCTCCACGGAGCGCGCGCTGCACTTGAGCTGCACCACCCGCGACCGGACTCCCGGCGGCCCGGTGGCCGGCCCACGCCGCCCCGCCCCCCGCCCCCCGTCACCCCCGGCCAACGCTCGGCCGGCCCGGCCCAGCCCGGCCCGGGGGACCACAGGGCTTCCGGGACCGGGAGCAGCCGGGCCGGGTGTGCCTGCCGGGGGGTGTAGGGGGGAGGGTGGAGTGAGGGGCGCGGAGGTCTTGGCGCTCTCCCACCCTGGGACCCTCCAGGCACCACCCGGCTCGGGGGCCGCCGCCCCTCCCCCACCCCCTCGCCCACCTCCCCAAGGCGTTCGCTGCCCAGGGCCTCGGGGCCCGCTGGGGCCCGCGGTCCTCTGAGCCTCCTGCGGGCCTAGGCGCAGCCCAGCCGTGGCCCTGAGCGCCCATCCTGCCCGGCACCTGCGCGGTGCCCAAACCCACCTGCAGCCACCAGCGCCGGCGACCAGAGCTCGTCAGCCCCGCCCCTTCGCCCTACCGAGGCCCCCCCCCTCCCCTTGCCCCCACGCCGCCCTCCAAGCACAGGACCTTGCTGAGGGTGCAGACGAGCGACATGCAGCCACACGGACAGGCACACAGACACACTCGCAGGCACCCACGCCAAGCGAGACAGCCGGCCGGCGCAAGCTCGTCAGCCAGGGCCACAGCCACAGCACCCACCCGTGAGAGGCCGGGGCCAGAGGAAGGGACGGCAGGCCGGGGGTCAGGAGAGACAGAGACGGACAGAGATGAAGGTTCAGAGACAGGCTCCCAAGACGGCGAGAGGGCAGATGCAGATGCAGATGCAGATGCAGATGCAGACAGACAGACAGACAGACACGAGCGCGCAGGCACACCCAGGGAGCGAGAGCCAGAGAGAGGGAGACACAGAGCGACCGACAGAGAGACGGAAAGCGGGAGACGGACAGGGGACAGGGGATGGCATCCCATCCGAGACGGACACTCTGGCACAGACCGTCACACACCGCAGAGAGCGGCCCGTGCGCAAGGGAGGGGGCGTCAGCCTTGGGCCGGGCGAGCCCCGGCTGGACGCGGTGCCCTGGGGCTGGCAATCACCCGTGGGGACCCCAAGACTTCCTCGCAGCCGAGGTCTCAAAGGTCCCCTTCGGCTTGGCTCCCTGAGGCGAGACCCAGCCCCCGCCCCCAGGCCAGAGGGTGAGTGTGGGAGAGAGTGTGCGTGTGAGTGTGTCGGTGGGCGACGGTGGGGTCGGGTCGACTGGGGGGGCCGGGTGGATACCCACAGCGGAGGGGGGCGGGTGTGGCGGCCGGGGCTTTGGAAGCCTGTGTGGTCCTCTTGCTGTCTCTCTCTCTCCCTCTTTCTCCGTCTCCCTTACTTGTGGTTTCCGGCTCTTGACCTGTCTGGGCTGCGGGGGGTGTGTCTGTGTCTGGGGGGGCGGGCGTGAGGGTGTGTGTGTGTGTGTGTGTGTGTGTGTGTGTGTGTGTGCGTGTGCGTGTGTGTGTGCGGTGCGCCCGCGCCTGCGGGAGACCGCGACGTTGCCTGCCAGGATGCGTCTGGGGGTGGGGCTGGGGCCCCGGCCCCGCCCAGAATTGCCTGAGGCCCGCCAAGGGAGCCCCAGACAGAGACCCCCGCGCCCGCGCCCCCGCCCCCGCCGTTCCTCTGGTTTCCTGGACGCCGAAAGCCGAGGGGCTCGCGGGCCGCGCGGAGGCAACCCAGGTGTGCAGCGGGAGTCGGGGCCCCGGCCACCCAACCTGAGAGGGGCTGGAAGGCAGGCGGCGGCTCTGAGCGCGGTGGGGTGCCAGGGGCCAGCGGCAGGTGCGGCTTGCGGTGCGGCTGGGGCCGGGGGCTAAAGGAGAGGGCAGGCAGGGAAAAAAAGAAACAACAAAAAGCCTACAGCACCCGGTATTCCCAGGCGGTCTCCCATCCAAGTACTAACCGGGCCCGACCCTGCTTAGCTTCCGAGATCAGACGAGATCGGGCGCGTTCAGGGTGGTATGGCCGTAGACGGAGGCGGCGGCCGCCAGGCGCCCTAAGAGCCCTGCGCTGCGCCTGCCTTTCGCTCTGACCCGCCGGTCGGGCCAGCCGGCGGCCGCAGCTCTCCAGCTCTCCACGGAGCGCGCGCTGCACTTGAGCTGCACCACCCGCGACCGGACTCCCGGCGGCCCGGTGGCCGGCCCACGCCGCCCCGCCCCCCGCCCCCCGTCACCCCCGGCCAACGCTCGGCCGGCCCGGCCCAGCCCGGCCCGGGGGACCACAGGGCTTCCGGGACCGGGAGCAGCCGGGCCGGGTGTGCCTGCCGGGGGGTGTAGGGGGGAGGGTGGAGTGAGGGGCGCGGAGGTCTTGGCGCTCTCCCACCCTGGGACCCTCCAGGCACCACCCGGCTCGGGGGCCGCCGCCCCTCCCCCACCCCCTCGCCCACCTCCCCAAGGCGTTCGCTGCCCAGGGCCTCGGGGCCCGCTGGGGCCCGCGGTCCTCTGAGCCTCCTGCGGGCCTAGGCGCAGCCCAGCCGTGGCCCTGAGCGCCCATCCTGCCCGGCACCTGCGCGGTGCCCAAACCCACCTGCAGCCACCAGCGCCGGCGACCAGAGCTCGTCAGCCCCGCCCCTTCGCCCTACCGAGGCCCCCCCCCTCCCCTTGCCCCCACGCCGCCCTCCAAGCACAGGACCTTGCTGAGGGTGCAGACGAGCGACATGCAGCCACACGGACAGGCACACAGACACACTCGCAGGCACCCACGCCAAGCGAGACAGCCGGCCGGCGCAAGCTCGTCAGCCAGGGCCACAGCCACAGCACCCACCCGTGAGAGGCCGGGGCCAGAGGAAGGGACGGCAGGCCGGGGGTCAGGAGAGACAGAGACGGACAGAGATGAAGGTTCAGAGACAGGCTCCCAAGACGGCGAGAGGGCAGATGCAGATGCAGATGCAGATGCAGATGCAGACAGACAGACAGACAGACACGAGCGCGCAGGCACACCCAGGGAGCGAGAGCCAGAGAGAGGGAGACACAGAGCGACCGACAGAGAGACGGAAAGCGGGAGACGGA
This sequence comes from Budorcas taxicolor, assembly GCF_023091745.1. Taxonomy (NCBI): domain Eukaryota; kingdom Metazoa; phylum Chordata; class Mammalia; order Artiodactyla; family Bovidae; genus Budorcas; species Budorcas taxicolor. Next base: position 9,587 of record NW_026291984.1, on the reverse strand, counting down.
CAGGGGACAGGGGATGGCATCCCATCCGAGACGGACACTCTGGCACAGACCGTCACACACCGCAGAGAGCGGCCCGTGCGCAAGGGAGGGGGCGTCAGCCTTGGGCCGGGCGAGCCCCGGCTGGACGCGGTGCCCTGGGGCTGGCAATCACCCGTGGGGACCCCAAGACTTCCTCGCAGCCGAGGTCTCAAAGGTCCCCTTCGGCTTGGCTCCCTGAGGCGAGACCCAGCCCCCGCCCCCAGGCCAGAGGGTGAGTGTGGGAGAGAGTGTGCGTGTGAGTGTGTCGGTGGGCGACGGTGGGGTCGGGTCGACTGGGGGGGCCGGGTGGATACCCACAGCGGAGGGGGGCGGGTGTGGCGGCCGGGGCTTTGGAAGCCTGTGTGGTCCTCTTGCTGTCTCTCTCTCTCCCTCTTTCTCCGTCTCCCTTACTTGTGGTTTCCGGCTCTTGACCTGTCTGGGCTGCGGGGGGTGTGTCTGTGTCTGGGGGGGCGGGCGTGAGGGTGTGTGTGTGTGTGTGTGTGTGTGTGTGTGTGTGTGTGTGTGCGTGTGCGTGTGTGTGTGCGGTGCGCCCGCGCCTGCGGGAGACCGCGACGTTGCCTGCCAGGATGCGTCTGGGGGTGGGGCTGGGGCCCCGGCCCCGCCCAGAATTGCCTGAGGCCCGCCAAGGGAGCCCCAGACAGAGACCCCCGCGCCCGCGCCCCCGCCCCCGCCGTTCCTCTGGTTTCCTGGACGCCGAAAGCCGAGGGGCTCGCGGGCCGCGCGGAGGCAACCCAGGTGTGCAGCGGGAGTCGGGGCCCCGGCCACCCAACCTGAGAGGGGCTGGAAGGCAGGCGGCGGCTCTGAGCGCGGTGGGGTGCCAGGGGCCAGCGGCAGGTGCGGCTTGCGGTGCGGCTGGGGCCGGGGGCTAAAGGAGAGGGCAGGCAGGGAAAAAAAGAAACAACAAAAAGCCTACAGCACCCGGTATTCCCAGGCGGTCTCCCATCCAAGTACTAACCGGGCCCGACCCTGCTTAGCTTCCGAGATCAGACGAGATCGGGCGCGTTCAGGGTGGTATGGCCGTAGACGGAGGCGGCGGCCGCCAGGCGCCCTAAGAGCCCTGCGCTGCGCCTGCCTTTCGCTCTGACCCGCCGGTCGGGCCAGCCGGCGGCCGCAGCTCTCCAGCTCTCCACGGAGCGCGCGCTGCACTTGAGCTGCACCACCCGCGACCGGACTCCCGGCGGCCCGGTGGCCGGCCCACGCCGCCCCGCCCCCCGCCCCCCGTCACCCCCGGCCAACGCTCGGCCGGCCCGGCCCAGCCCGGCCCGGGGGACCACAGGGCTTCCGGGACCGGGAGCAGCCGGGCCGGGTGTGCCTGCCGGGGGGTGTAGGGGGGAGGGTGGAGTGAGGGGCGCGGAGGTCTTGGCGCTCTCCCACCCTGGGACCCTCCAGGCACCACCCGGCTCGGGGGCCGCCGCCCCTCCCCCACCCCCTCGCCCACCTCCCCAAGGCGTTCGCTGCCCAGGGCCTCGGGGCCCGCTGGGGCCCGCGGTCCTCTGAGCCTCCTGCGGGCCTAGGCGCAGCCCAGCCGTGGCCCTGAGCGCCCATCCTGCCCGGCACCTGCGCGGTGCCCAAACCCACCTGCAGCCACCAGCGCCGGCGACCAGAGCTCGTCAGCCCCGCCCCTTCGCCCTACCGAGGCCCCCCCCCTCCCCTTGCCCCCACGCCGCCCTCCAAGCACAGGACCTTGCTGAGGGTGCAGACGAGCGACATGCAGCCACACGGACAGGCACACAGACACACTCGCAGGCACCCACGCCAAGCGAGACAGCCGGCCGGCGCAAGCTCGTCAGCCAGGGCCACAGCCACAGCACCCACCCGTGAGAGGCCGGGGCCAGAGGAAGGGACGGCAGGCCGGGGGTCAGGAGAGACAGAGACGGACAGAGATGAAGGTTCAGAGACAGGCTCCCAAGACGGCGAGAGGGCAGATGCAGATGCAGATGCAGATGCAGATGCAGACAGACAGACAGACAGACACGAGCGCGCAGGCACACCCAGGGAGCGAGAGCCAGAGAGAGGGAGACACAGAGCGACCGACAGAGAGACGGAAAGCGGGAGACGGACAGGGGACAGGGGATGGCATCCCATCCGAGACGGACACTCTGGCACAGACCGTCACACACCGCAGAGAGCGGCCCGTGCGCAAGGGAGGGGGCGTCAGCCTTGGGCCGGGCGAGCCCCGGCTGGACGCGGTGCCCTGGGGCTGGCAATCACCCGTGGGGACCCCAAGACTTCCTCGCAGCCGAGGTCTCAAAGGTCCCCTTCGGCTTGGCTCCCTGAGGCGAGACCCAGCCCCCGCCCCCAGGCCAGAGGGTGAGTGTGGGAGAGAGTGTGCGTGTGAGTGTGTCGGTGGGCGACGGTGGGGTCGGGTCGACTGGGGGGGCCGGGTGGATACCCACAGCGGAGGGGGGCGGGTGTGGCGGCCGGGGCTTTGGAAGCCTGTGTGGTCCTCTTGCTGTCTCTCTCTCTCCCTCTTTCTCCGTCTCCCTTACTTGTGGTTTCCGGCTCTTGACCTGTCTGGGCTGCGGGGGGTGTGTCTGTGTCTGGGGGGGCGGGCGTGAGGGTGTGTGTGTGTGTGTGTGTGTGTGTGTGTGTGTGTGTGCGTGTGCGTGTGTGTGTGCGGTGCGCCCGCGCCTGCGGGAGACCGCGACGTTGCCTGCCAGGATGCGTCTGGGGGTGGGGCTGGGGCCCCGGCCCCGCCCAGAATTGCCTGAGGCCCGCCAAGGGAGCCCCAGACAGAGACCCCCGCGCCCGCGCCCCCGCCCCCGCCGTTCCTCTGGTTTCCTGGACGCCGAAAGCCGAGGGGCTCGCGGGCCGCGCGGAGGCAACCCAGGTGTGCAGCGGGAGTCGGGGCCCCGGCCACCCAACCTGAGAGGGGCTGGAAGGCAGGCGGCGGCTCTGAGCGCGGTGGGGTGCCAGGGGCCAGCGGCAGGTGCGGCTTGCGGTGCGGCTGGGGCCGGGGGCTAAAGGAGAGGGCAGGCAGGGAAAAAAAGAAACAACAAAAAGCCTACAGCACCCGGTATTCCCAGGCGGTCTCCCATCCAAGTACTAACCGGGCCCGACCCTGCTTAGCTTCCGAGATCAGACGAGATCGGGCGCGTTCAGGGTGGTATGGCCGTAGACGGAGGCGGCGGCCGCCAGGCGCCCTAAGAGCCCTGCGCTGCGCCTGCCTTTCGCTCTGACCCGCCGGTCGGGCCAGCCGGCGGCCGCAGCTCTCCAGCTCTCCACGGAGCGCGCGCTGCACTTGAGCTGCACCACCCGCGACCGGACTCCCGGCGGCCCGGTGGCCGGCCCACGCCGCCCCGCCCCCCGCCCCCCGTCACCCCCGGCCAACGCTCGGCCGGCCCGGCCCAGCCCGGCCCGGGGGACCACAGGGCTTCCGGGACCGGGAGCAGCCGGGCCGGGTGTGCCTGCCGGGGGGTGTAGGGGGGAGGGTGGAGTGAGGGGCGCGGAGGTCTTGGCGCTCTCCCACCCTGGGACCCTCCAGGCACCACCCGGCTCGGGGGCCGCCGCCCCTCCCCCACCACCCTCGCCCACCTCCCCAAGGCGTTCGCTGCCCAGGGCCTCGGGGCCCGCTGGGGCCCGCGGTCCTCTGAGCCTCCTGCGGGCCTAGGCGCAGCCCAGCCGTGGCCCTGAGCGCCCATCCTGCCCGGCACCTGCGCGGTGCCCAAACCCACCTGCAGCCACCAGCGCCGGCGACCAGAGCTCGTCAGCCCCGCCCCTTCGCCCTACCGAGGCCCCCCCCCTCCCCTTGCCCCCACGCCGCCCTCCAAGCACAGGACCTTGCTGAGGGTGCAGACGAGCGACATGCAGCCACACGGACAGGCACACAGACACACTCGCAGGCACCCACGCCAAGCGAGACAGCCGGCCGGCGCAAGCTCGTCAGCCAGGGCCACAGCCACAGCACCCACCCGTGAGAGGCCGGGGCCAGAGGAAGGGACGGCAGGCCGGGGGTCAGGAGAGACAGAGACGGACAGAGATGAAGGTTCAGAGACAGGCTCCCAAGACGGCGAGAGGGCAGATGCAGATGCAGATGCAGATGCAGATGCAGACAGACAGACAGACAGACACGAGCGCGCAGGCACACCCAGGGAGCGAGAGCCAGAGAGAGGGAGACACAGAGCGACCGACAGAGAGACGGAAAGCGGGAGACGGACAGGGGACAGGGGATGGCATCCCATCCGAGACGGACACTCTGGCACAGACCGTCACACACCGCAGAGAGCGGCCCGTGCGCAAGGGAGGGGGCGTCAGCCTTGGGCCGGGCGAGCCCCGGCTGGACGCGGTGCCCTGGGGCTGGCAATCACCCGTGGGGACCCCAAGACTTCCTCGCAGCCGAGGTCTCAAAGGTCCCCTTCGGCTTGGCTCCCTGAGGCGAGACCCAGCCCCCGCCCCCAGGCCAGAGGGTGAGTGTGGGAGAGAGTGTGCGTGTGAGTGTGTCGGTGGGCGACGGTGGGGTCGGGTCGACTGGGGGGGCCGGGTGGATACCCACAGCGGAGGGGGGCGGGTGTGGCGGCCGGGGCTTTGGAAGCCTGTGTGGTCCTCTTG